>NC_037671.1:18532809-18769464 GCF_003255815.1 Theropithecus gelada
GGTGTGTATGTGTGTGGAGCAGGTCAGGGCGGACGCTGAGCAGAGTGGTGCCTGTGTAACCCTCTTCTCTCTTCCCTACCGTGTAGTTCTCGGTGCTTCTCCCATCCTGGAGCAAGGCTCTGGGTTGTGTTGTGAGCACATGAATTTTGAACTTTTGGTGATAGTATCTTGACTCTCTCCTGGGCTTGGGACACAGGGAGAAGCCCTTACTAGGTGGCCGTGGTTTTGCAGGCATTGTGACGCCTGCATTACTAAGTCTGGCCACAGAGTAGCCTCATCAGCCAGGGCTGCCACTGACCTGTGGACTAAGGCACCTGGGGAGGTGAGCTGGGCTCTGAACCCTGAGCAGGCCTCACTTCTGACAGGAGGGCGTGTCTGGAGGGAGGCCAGTGTGGGGAGTGCATGGCCGGCTGTCACTAAAGGCGTGGGCCGTCCCCCGTGTCTGGCAGGGATACAGAGCTGCGGCAGCGCAGGCAGCTGTTCGAGGCTGGCCTCCACTCCTCCGCGCGCTACGGCAGCCATGACGGCAGCAGCACGGTGGCGGACGGGAAGAAAAAGCCTCGAAAGTGGCTGCAGTTGGAGACGTCGGAGAGGAGGTGTCAGATCTGCCAGCACCTGTGCTACCTGTCTATGGTGAGCCCACCTGGCACAGCCGGCGCCCTCGTGTGCAGTGCTTCGCCTGAGAGCTCCAGGGTTGCCCCCAGAAGAGGGAGGGTGCTCTCTGCACAGGAGACCTGCTGTGCTCCCATCTCTGGAACTGGCTGTGGGACCTCAGCAGAGCTTCTTACCTCTGGAGGCGGCTGCCTCATCCGCAGTGACCAGGCCACACAGAGGCTGTCCCTCTACTCTGCCCACATGTGGCCCTCTCTCGGTCCCCTGGTGCCTCCTTCCTCCTTGGGGAGCAGGTGGCCTCCCTCCCCGCCCTACTTTGTCACCCCAGCCCCCACGCACTCTGCTCTTCATACTTTTTGAGACGGTCAGGGGCGGGTTTCCCACAGTGCTGGGCAGCGTCTGCCACCCCCTGCCCAGTGACCTGTGCTTGGTGGACTTGGGCCCATGGCCTCTGCCCTTTGGCTCTGTTCTTGGCTTCCTGGTTCTGCTCAGTTACATGATCTGCCTCAGCCCCCAAGGACTTGGGAATCTGTCCTTGGTGAAAGCTGATGCTCCCCCTGTCCCATCTGGGATCAGAGATGCTTTTCTGGCACAGCCATTCCAGGCTACAGCAGACTGCGTTCCTCTCGCCTTCTCGACTGTACCCTGCCGGCCTCCTTGTGACCACCTGCCTTCCCCAGCTTTGGGCTTAATAACAAACACTGCCTCCTCCCCTGCTTGCCCTGTCCTAGACCAGAGGTGGGCTCAGAAAAGCCCTTCCATGGCAACTGGACGGCTGTGGCCCTCACCATGCTTCTTCCAGTCCTCCCTTGACCTCTCAGCAGGCAGCTGTCCTGACACACTCTGGGCAGGGATGCCCACCTGGCACTGCAGATGGCTCCACGCCCATACACACCTTAGCCTGGAACAGAAAGCATGCCCGACGGGCCTGACCTGCCTCCCTGGGCCTCTTCCCTTTCCACAGTGCCTCACTCCTCCAGTGCAGAAGCCTAGCTAGGAGGCGCCCACTCCATACGCTGTGGTGCCTGTGTCCCACAGGTGTCCCCTCCAGCTGCACATTCCCCTAGGGGCCAGTGCCTCTGCGTCCCTGCTTGTCCACGGTCGGCCAGGACTGAGACCTGGGTCGACTCTCCTTGGCCTCCGAGTGTGACTGGGTCATGCCGCCTCACCCCAAGTCCTGGCGTGCCCCGTAGAAGAGGGAGGACACGGCCTCTCCCGGATGAGTCAGGTCGGGGCTTTGTACCATTTGAAAGAGCTGAAAACTCCGTGTGTCCTCGTCTCCTCCTTACCTAAGGACGCAACTCACGGTGTATCCGATAGGCCGCCTCATGGCCTCATTCGAGCCGATTTACCTCTTTAGAGGCTCCACCCCCTGCTGCAGTCACAGCTGAGGTCCTGGAGGTTCACGTTGGCATTTCATGGGGGACAAACGCAGTCCGTGACCACCCTGCCTCCCATCCTGTCGGTTTCCTTCTATCTGGTTTTTCCCCCAGACTTCTCAAAATGTATTACCTAGAGCCATTCTGTTCTTAAAATGATAAGCATTTTCCCAGATCTTCAATGTACCTTATGAACATCACTGATAAAAGCTGCATAGCTTGGTGTGCTCTTTCTTTTCTTTTCTTTTTTCCTTTTTTTTTTTTTTTTTTTTTTTTTTGAGACAGTCTCGCTCTGTTGCCCAGGCTGGAGTGCAGTGGTGTGATCCTGTCTCACTGGAGCCTCAGCCTCCGGAGTAGCTGGGATAGCAGGTGTACCACCACGCCCGGCTAACTTTTATTTTTGGTAGAGGTGGGGTTCTGCTATGTTACCCATAGGCTGCCTACTTCAGCCTCCCAGAGCCCTGGGATTACAGGCATGGGTCACTGCGCACAGCTGTCCATCCTCTTGCTGGAACACTCTATTCATTGTCCATGTGTGTGAGGGCTGTATGGTGGTTACACCTGGGGGTGAAGCTGGTCTGTCCATGTGAGGTGGCACCAGGTGGCCTCATTTTCAAGCCATCCTTCAGAAACTTCAGAGTTGTCACGTGGCATTCCCTGTCAGCCTGAAAGTTATTTTCAAAAGAATATATTGTGAGGCCGGGCATGGTAGGCTAATCCCAGTGCTCTGGGAGGCAAAGATGGGCAGATCACTCAAGGCCTGGAGTGCGAGACCAGCTTGGGTAACATAGTGAGACTCAATTTCTACAAAAAATACAAAAAATTAACTGGGTGTGGTGGTGGGGGTATCACTTGAGCCCAGAAGTTCAAGGCTACAGTGAGCCTTTGCAGGCTGGGTGACAGTGACAACCTGTCTCTTTAATTAAAAAAAAAAGGCCAGGCACAGTGGCTTACACTTGTAATCCCAGCACTTTGGGAGGCCGAGGCGGGCCAGTCACAGCCTGGCCAACATGGTGAAACCCCGTCTCTACTAAAAATACAAAAAAGTTAGCCAAGTGTGATGGCACGCACCTGTAGTCCCAGCTCCTCTGGAGGCAGTGGTTGCAGTGAGCCAAGATCGCGCTATTGCGCTCCAGCCCAGGTGACAGTGTGAGACTTCATCTTAAAAAAATATATATATATATATAGATAGATAAATATATATATATAAAAATCCATGGGCAAAAATTGGGGTCTGACTTGTGTTGACAGTTTGCATTGCTTGGATTACTAATACATTTGTAAATTTTAATTAGATGTGTTTCCTATTCTTCCTGTCCTTGGCCCCAAGTGTCTCTCCAAGGTCTTGTTTGTGTCAGTAGGTGGCATTCCCACGCTCCTACAACATGTTCTCTGTTTCTCGCTTAGAAACACTGCAGACGAAAACAAGTCCTTCCCCTCAAGCTTTCTGAGAAAGGCCTGTGACCCTTCTGCCTCTTGAGTATTGAGACTGAATTTTTCCTTATTTTCAAACTCAGAATTAGAATAGTACTTGGAGTCAGCGTGAAGTATGGGAGCCCTCCCACAGAAGCCAGGTGGACAGGCCCGCAGTGAGGGTCTCTGTCCCAGCACTCTCCTGTGGCCTTAGGCAGCAAGGCGTCCACAGCCGGTGGACAGCCCGCCCAGGGAGGCCGGGGCTGGTGGGTGAGCTGGTCCGCATTGCAGAGGTCAGGAATCTGTGATGTTGAGGGTGTCGGGGGAGTTTGCATGGGGTCGTTGGACGCCCCTTGCTCTGTTGACTGAGCCGCTCATGGACCACCATGAGAACCAGTTTTGCTGCTGGAAAGTCCAGGGCGTGTTCCCCGCGTGGCTGCCCGAGTTGGAGTCCTCCATGTTCCACATCTATGCCAGCACTAGGGTGGTTTCGAACCCAGGGTCTCAGCAGCCCTCAGAACTCAAGAGATTAGAAAATGTACCCCTCACTGTCTTTACCAGCCTGGTGGTGACTGAACCTCTCCCAGGAAACTCCAGCAGAAATCTGGAGGGGACGTGAGGGCCACCCCAGGTCTCACTCAGAGGTCGTCCGCTCCTCACTTTCCTAGTTGAAGACCATGTGCCAGGTGGTTTGTCGGTTTTCGTTTGAGTCCATCTCCAGTGTTTCCAGTCCTCAAAGCCCTTGGCCCGGGTGGTGGGTGCCAGGGCTGCTCTGGCTGGGGCAGTGGGTGTGAGGGCTGCCTGGCTGGGTGTGCTCCCACTTTACCCTCCCAGGGCGCTGTGGAGTTGTCTCCTGACCTCCGGGTGTCCTGCTCTTGCTTGCAGGTGGTACAAGAGAACGAAAACGTCGTGTTCTGTCTGGAGTGTGCTCTGCGCCACGTGGAGAAACAGAAGTCCTGCCGAGGGCTGAAGTTGATGTACCGCTATGATGAGGTCAGTCGCTGCCCGCGGGGTAGGGTGGGGCGGCAGCGTGGCGCCTTCCCTGGTCCTGGCTGGATGTAGGCCCTCCGGCCCGGCAGTTCTGTGCCTGGTGGGCAGCCAGGGCTCTGCAGGCCTGAGGTGTCCTGTTCTTAAGCCCTAAACCCACTCAGGCCCCACGTTAGGATCCCGAGGGGAGCAGGGCTCCTGCATGGGCCCGGAGTGCCGTGCATTTGGATTTCAGAGATGGGCTCTCACCAGGGCTGAGGCTCTTCCTGCAGCCTCACTGACTTTCCCAGGGGCTGCACCACTGTGGTTTAGAGCCAGACCCTTTTTTGTGGTGACCTATCCCAGGCACAGTGGGATGGTTGGCAGTGGACTCTCCAATCTCCACTCACTCGACGCCAGCCCCTCCAGGCTGAGAGAGCTGGAAGTGTCTGCAGACGCTGGGGCAGGATGGGAAGTCCCAGTGCCGTCCTGCAGGCGCCAGCTCTTCTGGAGGGAGAGGTCGTAACAGTGCACAGCCTGTGCAGCTGGGGGCTGCCCTGAGTGGTGGAACTCCTGGCAGCAGTGCCTCTCCCCTGCTCTGCCCCACGTGTGCTTCCCCTGCTCTGCCCGTCTTCCCTGCGTGTGCTTCCCACGGACTCTGATGAGGCTGGTTACGAGGACGGTCACCACACTGTGGTCATTGCACAGTTGAGGCCACTGAGTGGGGCGGGTGCTGCGGGTCTGACTGTGCGGGGCCTCGTGCGTCTGGGGGCCCAAGCGGTGGGGCCAAGTGGTGGGTCTCACTCGATAAGCCTTGAGCTAAACGATTGGAGAACTGGAAGAAGAACTCTTTGCATCTGTTTTGTTTCAAAGAGCATGCTGGGTGAAGGCAGTAAGCACCTGCTGTCCCTCCTTCACCTCAACAGCAAATGTCCAGGCACAGTCACAAACAACGAAGCCTTTGCGGCCGAGATGAGCGTGGCTCTGGCACCTTGTGCAGTGCAGGTGCTGGCACGGGGAGGCTTCCTCTGGCTGCCTGGAAAGCGCTCTGTGGATCGTGCGTTGCGCCTCTCACCAGCAGCCTGTTTCTGTAGCCGCATGTCTGACGTGACCAGATCCTGGGAAGAGAATGGCATGCAGGGGCTAAGACCTAATGGTTGGTTTTGATGAATTAGGAGGAGCAAAGGTATTTAGAAACTGCATACTCTGCAGCGGCTGATGTAGTTCAGTAAGCAAGTCTGTGCCTCTGTCCCCTGTTGAGCTGTGCATTGTGTTTTGTTTTAGAGACGGAGTCTCACTCTGTTGCCCAGACTGGAGTGCAGTGGCATGATCTCGGCTCACTGCAACCTCCGCCTCCTGGGTTCAAGCGATTCTCCTGCCTCAGCTAGGATTACAGGCATGTGCCACCATGCACCCGGCTAATTTTTCTTTTTAGTAGAGACAGGGTTTTACCATGTTGGTCAGGCTGGTCTCAAACTCCTGACCTCAGGTGATCTGCTCGCTTCGGCCTCCCAAAGTGCTGGGATTACAGGCGTGAGCCACCACATCTGACCCATTCTTTTAAATAGGAAATTTCTAGCTTGTAAACAGAGACCATTGCAAAATCTTGTTCTCAACCTCCCAGTGTGCCCAGCACACAAATCACCCATGGCTGTGCCTGCTGACCTAGGACAGTCTGCTTTAAACACCTACCTTTTGGGGGGTAGGGGACACACCTAGATTGCAAATCCCTGAATTCATGGCTTGGGTTCTCATGGATGGTGAAGCTCTCTGGGGAGTTTGGAGCCATGTGTGCCTCCGGCCCTTGCAGGCTGGCTGAGCAGGGTCCAGTGAGCAGGGTGCTGGGCTGCCTGCTACCAAGCCTGGCGTGAGGGCACTGGTCTGGGGCAGGTGCTGTCCGCCTGTTGAGCTGCATGCAGGGAGGGAACAGTGCCCTCCTGTAACCGCATCCGGCCGGCTCCTCCTCGCTCGTCCTTATGATAAGGTAGCTGTAGTCCCCTAAATGGGTGTTATGGCAGCTCAGCCGCTTATTCCTTATCAGTGTTCATCATCAGTGCCTCTGGCCGCCATGACTATGGTGTTATTACAGATACATGCGCACCCCCCTTCCAAGGGCACCTTTAACTTCTGATGGGAGCCAGCTGTCACTTCCTTACCCTTATCTTGGGGTCTTTCCAGAGGGCTAGAGATCAGGCCCTCAGATGTTTCATTCCATGGCTGGCTTCCTCTCCTGCCAGACTCAGCGTGGTTCCCAGCCACCCCTGGCCCAGAGAGATACTTGTGAGATGCACGTTTGCTACTCCTCCCCATGTTCTTTTTAAAAATGAGATTATAGGATGTACTGTATGAAAGTTACACACGCAGTTTTGGTGCCGACAGATAAATGATTCTCTTGGGTGAATTACAAGGATATCTATAGGTGACAAGTGTTTGCATTTATTTGCATGACCAGGTTCAGTGGCTGGTAGCTAAAGTGAGTCAAGTAGCTTGGGTATTTGTGTCACCATCCAGGACGTAACAAAGCCCCCAGGTCTCTCTGCTGCGTGCTCCGTGGTGGAGGCAGTGCTCTGCCAGCCCTGCCCTTATGAGCAGGCAAACCATGGTGGACCAGGGTATTGATGAGGATGAAAGGGCCGTGCCTGCTGTGTGGCGTCAGGAGGAGCTGGGAAAGGGAGACTCACTGCGTCTGAGCCTCTTGGGGACATTGTAAACGCTGTTGGTTGGTGTGAAGGGGACGGCTACGCCGCTGCCCTCTGCCCTAAACCTGTCCCTGCGTGGCTGTCAGGGTCAGAGCTCTTGTTAATACGGTATGCTAATTGTTAATATGGTATGTTAATTGTTAATATGGTATGCTAATTGTGCCTTCCTTTCACCCCCAAACAGGAACAGATTATCAGTCTGGTCAATCAGATCTGCGGCAAAGTGTCTGGTAAAAATGGCAGCATTGAGAACTGTCTCAGTAAACCCACACCAAAAAGAGGTCCCCGCAAGAGAGCGACAGTGGACGTGCCCCCCTCCCGGCTGTCAGCCTCCGGTTCATCCAAAAGTGCTTCGAGCTCATCATGAAGATGCCAACGCCCGTGGTCGATTTATATATATTTTTTTGTAATTATTATATTCTAGTTTGGAGTACTTGCTGTAGGATTGAAGCTGTCTTTGCACTAGCTCTAAAGAAGATTTTCTTCTGGTTTTAGAGAACTAATTTTGTTTTAGCATTAAACTGTTGAACTTTTTTTTGTACTTAGAAAACCTAGATACTGCAGTCAGATTTTGGAAACTGCCGTATAGTCACTGTTTTAAAAACCCTGCAGGGGCTGTATTAATTTGTATTGCCCCATGGCTGACAAAAGCCTTTTTTTGTTGTTGTTTTGATTTTTTTTTTTTTTTTTTGTAACTGTTGGGGAAAAAAAGGCTTTTTAACCCATTTTTGAAGAGGGTGAAGTTTGGAGAACAAATTTAAAAACCATCAGTCACGTGAGCAGATTTTTTAGAAGGGATAGGAGACGCGCGCGCACACACACACACACACACACACACACACACACAAAACTTGAAATGGCTTTGCTTTGGCTGTCGTCTTCTGCCGTGTGCCAGATGAGCTTGTGATCTGGGAAGCCGGGGCACCCCCGTTTTGTTTCTCTGGGCGGTTGTGGCAGCTGAAGGCGGACGTTGTTTCCTAACCGTAGGCGGAACGAGGAGACGGGAGCGAGTGGGCTCTCCACCAGCACATCACTATGCATCTGTTCAAGGAAAGAAGAAAAGCGAGCGAGGAAGACGGAAAAGACTGCCTGCCTCGGAGGGGTCACATGAGGGAGACCTGTGCCTGATTTCATTAGGAAATCCATTCTGTTATTTTTTGGTGCTGTTGGCTACTTTATCAAAAAACCCTTCAATAGCATCCTTAAGATTTAAAAAAAAAAAGAAAAAAAAAAAAAACGGAAAAAAGTGATGGAAGCCGTAAGTGCTTCTTTGTCATCGACGTGCAATCTTTCTAACATTCCATCTCCATCTCACCGCTTCTTGTTTGACACCTTCACAAGTCAGCATTAATCTTTCTTTTAAAATTTGTTTCGTTTATGATCACATAGAGAGCCACTAGGAGGCCTGCAGTTATTTTTGAATGTGAAAATGCATTTGCGTTCATCTTCTCTATTTTTTCTCTTCATGTTGTAACAAAAAGGAAAAAAGAAAAAAAAAATCCCATCCCTTTTGTACATATGCCTGTAAATTGTTTTAAATACTTGAGCCTTTTTCTCGGTGGGGGGTGGGGAGGGGGGTGAGAAGACAAGATGAAGAAAAGCCTTACATTTCAGTTTCTTCATCGGTTGGATTGGATGCTTACAGGGTTTTTCTTGTAACATTTATAAGTGCTGCTTACATCACTGAACAACAACAAAAAAATAATAATGGAGTAGCTGTTGCCCTTCTCCGGTTGTGTGTACAGTATGTGTGGAATAAAAAAGGGAAACTGTTTTCACAAGCTGTTCTTTGTTTCATAATTGGATTCATCAATCCCGTAGCTACCCATATTGCACTGAGCTTGCCAGTGGTGACTGCCAGGAACGTCCTATGATCCACTTTGTTGGTTGTTGTTGCAGAAGACTGAACTGTTTTGGAATATTTAACAATTACAGAAACAGAGTCAAGTGTTTTCCAATGTGGTTGTCCGGTTTCTATGGCCTTGCTGTGTACTTTCCCTCTTTTTGACAGTAAACTTCTGCCTATGGCTTACAGTTTGACATTTAATTTATTAGCGCTGCTCTGCACCCCTCCCTTGGGAGGGAGACTTCATGTGGTTTATTGCGAGTTTTTTGTTTACTTTTCAGGTTTGTACTACAAGGTTTAATAATAAAAACAAAGTTTTTTGGACATTTGTCTGTCTTGTGGAAGATGACTGAATGGAATGAGCTCTTTCTTTTCTCATCTACGGGCAGGGGGCAGAGAATCGCCCATAGCCAGGGAGCAGAGCCACCCCCACGCTGCAGTCCTGCTCCCACAGCTCCCACCTGCCGCTGGGTCCCCTTCAGCGTAACCTAATGGTTTCCACGTGGCCCGGCAGGCTGGGCCAGAGCTGCTCGTGGGCTGCGGCTGTCCCCCTCATTTCCCATCGAGCCGTGCCCCCCGAGCTTTCAGGATGAGCGGACACTGAGTGCATTCCGGGTGGTATGGCTGCAGACAGCCCCCCTCATCTTAGCGGGGAGCTCGCTCGCTCGCTCGCTCGCTCGCTCGTTGGGCTGGAGGAGTGATGGCAGGAACATATCTCCAGGGGACCAGTTTCTTTTCATAAAGAAGAGAGGATTGCTTTGGGCTTGTTTCTGTTCTTTTGGGCCCAGGCATATGAAAGTAGGGGTTGGACCGGTTGGCCATTGGACTGGTAATTCTGTAATGATCAAAGGAAAACCCCAAGCTTTGCCAGAGTGGTTTGGCTACAGTCAGCTCTTCTACAGGGAGTGGCCTTTTCCACCTGTGAAATGGCAGGTCATTCCCTGCCTCATGCAGAACTGAGCCCTGTGGAGCCTCCCCTGCCTGGACCAGACCTGCCCACATGCAACCTCCTGGGGCAGCCCCCAGTGACCTGCGCGTCCCTTCACTCTAAGGAACCCTGAGTTACAGCGACCTTAAGGACGTGTGTATTTAGAAGCCTTTTGTATAAACTAGCTCCGTGCGCTCTCAGTTTACCATCCTCACGCTTTATTGTTAGCCGTTCTTTCAGTTTCTCACACATTATTGGCAATTATGTAAAAACCAAGACCCTCTATAAAACCACCTGGGTTTCCAGGTGGAATTCCGCATACAGCCAAAACCGGATTCCAGTGTGGCCAGACAACGCCCACGTCCCGTCCCAATTTAAGAGTCGCTGTCGTCACTACCATCCGGAGTGGCCTCTCTGTCAGTGTGTGACGTGGCCAGGGCAGTGTCCACCTGAACTTCCTCCTCATCAGACTGAACCACGGGGGACTCCCCACCCTCACTGATGTCCTGGGTGGCCATGTCGGTGCAGGTGGAGGAAGAGGAAGGTGGCTTGGCTCGTAATTCTGAGGGATTTGGAACCTGGAGGGTAATCTCATTCTGACAGGTACTGGATTCAGGCCCTGCAAAAGAACGTAGGGAAGAAAAGGTCCTGTCATAAAAAGATTGCGGATTAGAATTGCTGCCAACAGCTGTGGAATGTGCCTGTCATGAAAGGGGTGTGTGCTTTTTGTTCCAGGGACCTGGGGCCTGCCCTGGAAGACACTGAGCTGAGTGATGCCAGAGGCAGCCTCAGGCCCTGCGGTGACCCTTCCGTCCCCTAAGGAGTCAGCCACCGGTGACAAAGATCAAGAGCTCCTAGGACTATGTAATAGTGTGTAATAGAGGCCCGAGGGCAAGTGCTGCGTATCTTGGAGGAGCAGTCCCTGTAACCTTGATAATCTAGATGTCTTTCTTTTTACCCTTTTCAGAAATTCAGAGACACCACTGCTGAGACAGTCGGAATTATTGACCTTTCAGCAGGTCTCCAATTTTATGGAACTAAATAGGCTCTTCAAGGAATCAAAATTCTATATTCAGGTGTCACTGTTTCTAAATCTTTCCTTGACTCTGGGTGAGGGTTCATTCTGGTTTCTAGTATTCCGGCCTTCTCAGGATGGGGGCAAATGCACCCAAGCCCCTTCTCTTCCCTGGGATGACACCGTTCTGACAGATTGCCAGGAGAAGTGGGGGAGAAGTGGGTGAGAAGTTTAGAGGAAGCAGAAACCGTGGTAATGGTAGAACCTTCTAGAGATGGCTGAGGTGCTGCCAGGAGGACTGAGCTTTGCCTTGACCCAGCCAGAAGAACTGGTCTGAAATTTGAAATGCAGCGAGCCCAGGTACAGGTCTGGCACCTCGGTCAATATTTGCTGCATGAATGTGAAACAAAATTTTGGGAAGGGATGAAAGGAACTGAAGTCCAACTAAGTTTTACAACACAGGCCAAGAGCTGAACATACACCATGGCTTTGCCCCATAGCAGGCATGCCCCTAAACGCCTGCCGCATCAAGAGGGAAGAGTTCTGTGTGAGCCACGCAGGAGAGTCTGCACCTCCCTGCAAACGCCGGTGCTTAATCACAAGGAGCAGACTCAAATGGATTTCTGGGTGGTAAAGGAGGGAAAACAAGAAAGCTCTCAGCTCACCAAAGTTGCCGGAGTGGAGCATGTCAAATCTTTGAGAAGAATTCATGACGGAACCACACCACTGTTGCAGCTGCCACGCAGCCGTGTGGAACCGTGGGGTAGGGAGCCAGGAGCTGGCTGTGCGCTTGGGGGTTTGTGTGTAAGTGACTGGCAGGTTTCTCACTTCTCCCTTTGGAGGGGAGTGGCATCAGTATAGCCCCGGTTCAGCTGATGCAAGTTTGTCAACCCTACCTAAGGCGGGGGACAGCACAGTGTTCTCTTCTCCCGAGTTCAGGAAGACGTCCAGGGCCTCCTGGTCAGATATGTCCATCAGGTCCATCTGCTCCAGCATGTCCACGTTCACTTCCATGGACGACATGCTGCCTATGGGCTCTGCGGAGAGATCAGCGACACGAGGAAGGACACGTCACGTCTTCAATATTACTTTAACAGGTGATCTTCCACCGGCAATAGGCTAACTACATTGCATTTTCTAAGCTTCCTTCAAAACGGAATTTGAAGCAACATATTAGTAGATGACATATGCCAGTCTGGCACTTTAAATGCATCCTAAATCACCCTTGGCAACTGTTATACCTTTTACACTTTCCTTAATCTGCTCATCCCCAGCCCTTTGGGACGCTGAAGACCAATCTCCGCATTAAGCGATTTCCGGCTGTTTGGAGTAGGACCCTCCGCCTGTCTCAGAGGCCAGCATTCCTGCAGCAACAGTTAGCGACCTTCCTCCCCGCCAGCCAGGGCTCTGCTTCCCGCCTACAGTTGCCCTGAACCTTCCAGGTGGGCACAGCCCTCTAATCGCAAGTGGAGTTTCCACTGCCCTTGGAACATTTCTCAGGCCTAATGGCTGAAGGGGTTTGAACATCTGTAAGCTGCCAGAGCTCCCTGCAGTGGAAGCACAGACTAGGAGAGAACAAAACCCAGCCCACCAGCAGACGGCGACCCCAGCCTGGCCAGCCTCAGCCCAGCCCTGAGCACGGGACGCCTCACAGGTCTTTCCTCAGAGGCAAACTACCTCTGTGGTCCAGAAAACCACAAGCCACATAAGTTATCCGAGCCGTGGGGATGCCTGGCAGAAGCAAATGCAAATTTTTTCTGGAATGACCCTCCCTTAACCTTGGTTTATACAAAGTCAATCCCAACCCAATCTGGCATTTGTGACACACATGAAATGAGCCACTCCGAGTGAGGGGCAGCAGAAACAAACAGTATCCTTGCTAAAGAACTTGAGATGGCTGTTCACACACTGCAGTCATAGGAAAGGTAGAGTCAAAAACAAGGTGTCAAAAATAAGGACAGACATTTGAAAGAGAGCCAAATAATGACTAGGTAGAAGAGACTGAAATCTCAAACTTGGGGCACAGTCACAGCCCCACAGAAAATAAATAAACTAGATGGCAGGATGAGTAAATCTGCAATGCAGCATAGAGGAACAAAGGGAAATGCGAGCGAGCATAAGAGGTATGTGAGACACAGAAGCGTAGCATCTGGTCACGTTTCCCCAGAGCCAAGAAGGGAAGAGAACTCTATTCAAAGAAGCTGATGATTTTCCCAAATCGATGAAAGACCTCAGGACCCAGATTTAAAAAGCAAAACATTCCAAGCGAGATCAAAGCAATCCTCACCTACATCAATTGCTTTGAAGTTGAAGAACATCAAAGACAAAGGCTCTCTAAAAAGCAGCCAGAGAGAGAGGGCAGGTTAAGAAAGAGAAGGAAATAATTAGGATGACAGGCAACTTCTGAACAACAATAATAAAAGCCAGAAGACTGTGGAGTAAGTTCAAAGAGGAGAGAGAAATGTCATCTCTAAAATGGTGTAACATTAGGTATCATTTAAGCTCCAGGAGAGGAGAAGCAGAGACCAAGAAGAAACACGTCATCACGAGCCTGCTCTCGCTGGAGGCACAGCGAAGGAAGGACTGAGTGCAAGAAAGCATGTTAAGCAAAGAGACGTGTGAGTGTGTGAGTTAATGTAAAACCTGGAATGGAACGGTCATAACAAGGAGTCACCAGGGCCAAATCACCCTCCTGAATAAAGACACGGGGCGGAGAGGAGGGTGCTCAGAGCCACAGGACATGAGATTACGGCTTCATCTGGGAGGAAAGTGAGTCGCACTATCTTCAGGCTCAGAAAATCACTGAAGTTCAGCACTCAAATGAGAGGTAAGTAATTCCTGTTTTCAGTTGGGGAAAAGTGTTACGGTTTAGATGGTCCCATGCTTGGCAGCAGCATCCCCACCGACTGAGCCAGCCTGCTCTGCCTTGGACTTGGCCAGGGTTGAGCTCAGCCACATGGGGACAGCAGTTCACTGGGCTTGATCTTCAGGGCTGAGTGGTCAGGGGAATTTGATGGCACCCTGGTCAGGCTTGTTCTTTTTGGGGGCACACTTCTGAGGGTTTCCTTTCTGACCTATGGAAGCCTTTTGCCAAGGCCTTTCTGTCTTTTAGATTTTGGCTTCTGACTTCAGTTTTGAAAATTTGTCTGTGCCATCTTCTTGAAAAGGGCAGGAGTGTAACTTAAAACAGGAGAGAAAAAATTGGACTAAGAAGCATAGGAAAAGCTTTCAGGAAAATTCTGTAGCACCAAATAAGATGGTAATGAGTGTGTCAGTGATCACAGGAAATGTCAGTGAGCCAAACTTGCCAGTTCAGAGATTATACGACTGAACTGAAGTAAAATCCAGCTACCTTCTGTTCACAGGAGACAAATATGGAGACAGAAACATGAAAATGTTTCTTAAAAAATGAAAAGATATAATGAGCAAACAAAGAAGAAAGCTGATATAGCTATATTAATATCAAAATAGATTTTAATGGGAAACAAAAGTAATACTGGGATAAAGAGTAGTACTTAGTGACTTTTAAATGGTTCAATTCACCAGGAAGATAATCTAAAACTTCTATTTTGGGTTACATTTTTAAAGTTAAAAAATGGCATAATGGCAATGAAAACATGATATCCGTGATCTTGGGCGCATGTCACTATACCTATTCGATGGCTGACATCAGCAGTCCCAAAGTTAGTAAGAGAAATCGAAATCCTATTCTCCAATCACAATGAAATTTAGTTAGAAATTGGTAACTGCTAGGAAAACTTTCACATATCTAATTATTTTAAAAAACATTTATAAACAGTTCACAAATCAAATATGAAATGCTAATGATAAAATTTACCCAGGAATTATTAGTGCCAAAATTTGTAGGATTCAACTAAAACGGTCCCCCTGCAAGAAATCCATAGCTTTGAATGCCTTACCAGAGAGGAACGCTGAAAATCAAGCCATTCATCAACTTGGGTTAGAAAAAAACAAATGCCCAAAGAAAGCAAAACTGAAGAGAAGTTAATGAAACAGCAGAAAGAACAAAGAAGCTGGTTAGGTTCTGGGGTAAGACTCGTCGTAAGTAGAGATGAAAGGAATAAAAGGCACATGAACAATTTTAAGAATACAAAAGCAAACCTACCCAGGAACACAGTTGAGGGGGAGACGCGCACCATGGGCAACGTTATGCTGACACAGCGGACAACTAAAGACAAGTCCATGGAAAACTTGCCAAAATTAACGAGAAATAGGAAATCTCTATAACCATCAGAAAAAAAGAATAGGTAAAGTCACTGGTCTCAGCATCGGAGGCAAGTTCTACCCGCCATTCAGGAATGCATGAGACACGTGCGCTTGCAGAAAGATCCAATACCACTAAGAGGCCCATTGTGTCTCCATCCAGAAACTTACTGCAATTCTGCTCAAATTGTAGACAAGGTTCTTCAACAAACTTGAAACTGTGACATTTATACCAAAGGACAAGACCCCAAGAAGAGTCATGGCAACTATGAAGAAAATAAATGCGTGCAGACACGCAGGGCAGGGCGGGAAATGCGTGCGGACACGCAGGGCAGAGTGGTAATGGCTCCAGCAGACTCAGGCTTCACTAGAAAACGTTGGCTCAGTCCCAGCACTCCTGACACTTTGCACCAGATCGTTCTCGGTGGTGGGGTTGTCCTGGGTAGTGTGGGATGCTTAACTGCGTCCCTGGCCTCTGCCCACTAGATGCCAGTAGCACACCCTTACCCCAGGCATAACAAGCAAAATGGGTCTCCTTCAGACATTGCCAAATGTCCCCTCGGGGGCAAAAGTGTCTCCAGCTGAGAACCAACACTTGAGATGACTAAGTATACAACAGTGTAGTTTTGGCTCAGGGACCGGCAGCAGAAGAACGCAGCCAAAGAGAGGCTTGAAGACTCCCGAATGGTGTCGTTTCATTCCAACAGATTAGCAAAAATTTAAAAATCTGACGCTACCAAGTGCCAGTAAAGATGTAATCAGAACGTGCATACGTGGCTGGGGAGACTATAAACTCGTGCAAATGTTTGGCAAGGAGTTGGACAGAATCTAGTAAAATGAAAGATAGCCGTGTCATTATGACCAGTAATTCCTCTCCTACTTATATACCCTAAAGAAGTGATTCCCAAAGTGTGGTCCCCCTCAGCATCACCTGGGAACTTGGTTATAATGCAAATCCTCAGGCCCCACCCACACCTGCACAGTCACAAACCCTGCAGTGGGCCCAGGAATCCATGTTGGAACCACAGACCCTCCAGGGGTCTGTGAGGCTGCTCAAGTCTGAGAACAGCTGGTCTTAAAGCAACTTATGGATGTGTACAGACAGACAAATTATAAGAATGTCCAAGGCCAGGTGTGGTGGCTCACGCCTGTAATCCCAGCACTTTGGGAGGCCCAGGTGGGAGGATCACTTGGGCCCAGGAGGGTCAAGACCAGCCTGGGCCACATAGTGAGACCCTATCTCTCTAAAAAATTAAAAAATTAGCCAGGCATGGTGGCGCACACCTGTAGTCCCAGCTACTCACTCGGGAGTCTGAGGTGGTAGGACCACTTGAGCCCAGGAGTGCCAGACTGCAATGAGTTATGATTATGCCACTGCACTCCAGCCTGGGTGACAGAGCGAGACTCCGTCCTAAGAAAAAAAAGTCCGTGCTGGCATTGTTTTTATGAAAGAAGAAAACTGGAAACAAATACCCATCAATACAACAATGAACAAATTACATTTATTCAATGGAAATAACTATTTAAGAATAGAAATCAAATTAGAGGTGAATGTATCAGTATGGATGATTCTCAAAATCACAGCACTTAGGTGCACTTTTGCCTGTCAATTCTATCTTTTCTAACTTTATTGTAATGTTATCACTAGCCCCAAACCTCGTTCTCTTCCCAGGGCACTGGGTCCACTCTGGAGCATCCCAGAGCTGAGTCAATCCTTCTGGAAGCAGGCGCACCCCTGGCTGCATAGGATGCCATTTTGCTGAACTACTGGTTCAGAGACACAAGAGCCTGAAATCTATGGGAATACAGAGCCAGATAACCCAGGCACAGACCAGGACATCTCCGAGGTGATTTATTAATCAGTAACTGCAGGATACCCTGACATTCAGCAATAAAATGAAAGCAATAAAAATGCTTTTCTAAGAAAATGGCAGTCATGTCAGGCAGAAGATCAAACCTGGGCTAGGGTCTTACAAAACACCTAACGATGTCCTAATGGCACGGAGAGCTCTGCGGGGCCTGTGGTGGCACCCAGACCCCCTCTGCTGCTCAGCCCTCCCGGCACAGCCTTCAGTCCTCAAGCCTGACAGCCTCTGTGCTTGGGGGGCCATCCGGCCTCAGCACCATCCAAGTGGCACAGAAGTGCCTTCACCCCTTCCTCTGATGATTCTCTGGATAAAACTTGCCATGGCCTTGTCTTAATTAAGAAACGATGCTTCTGAAAGGGAAATTCCAACTGCTATTTCTGATTTAGTGGAATGAGTCCAAAACACCATGTTTGCTGCAGAGTTTTTAAATTTTTGATTGATTCTCCTAAATTAATACTAATCCGTGGAGATGAAGCTTCCTCTCTAAGAAAGGCGCTGTGGCTCGTCAGGCTGGGAAGTCTGAGCCGGCTCTGCACAGCCGTGCAATGGGATGTCCGATTCCCGTGTGTGGCTGTCCCTCAGCTCTAGCTGAAGAGAAAGCTAAAAAGCCCAGAGCCTCCAATTTTCTTCTTCAAAGCTTTCAAAACCATATATTGACAAGATGTACCTGATTTTTACCTTAAAAACATGAGCCCAACATTTTCTTGAAACTTAATCTTTGAGATACTCAAAACCACGAAAATTTAACCACTTCGTATTTCCTTGCAGGTATTTGCAGCAGGTAGCTGCTAGACGCTTCCCTCTGCCAGCCCAGTGCCTTGCTAGCTGTGGAGGAGGTGCAGTGCGTGCCTGTCCCTGTCACCAGGGGCTGGTCATCAACAGAAGCTGCTCCTTCCAAGCCGGCCGCGCACCTACTACATCATCATCAGCCGTGTGTCCGTGGCTCTCCCTATAATGGGAGCTTCCTGAGAGGTACTTTCATTTCTCTGTGCTTCCTCTGGGCTCACCAGCAAGTGCTAAACTGAAGGAAGATAGAGTTAAGTTGTTCACCAATCAGAGTTTCTGTGGCTGTCCATCAGTGCATCTCTTCTATGACATCAGACATTGCTGCGATGTGTCATTATGTTCAAATTTGCGGGTCGGCCAGGGTGTATCTGTATGGATTGAATGTGTCCTCCTAAAATTTGTATGTTGAAGCCCTAACCCCCAAGATGAGGATACTTGGAGTTGGGACCGCTGGGAGGTGATTAGGTTAGACGAGGTCAGGTGGACATGGCTCCTGTGGTCGAGATTAGCCCTAATACCAAGAGACAGCAGAGGGCTCCACCCTGCTGTTGGCCACGTGCACACATAGGGAGAAGGGGGCCACCTACGAGCCAGGAAGACAGCCCTCATCAGACACCGATCACATCGGCACCCTGATCTTGGATCTGAGGCCTCCAGAACTGAGGGAAAAGAAATGTCGACTGTTCAAGCCACCCAGTCCACATGGTTTCGTTATGGCAGCGGGGCTGAAACAGTGTCCTTCTCTGCTTCTACCCATAACGGGATAAAAATCCCTGGAGCAAACCTTCTGCTTCCTCCCAAAGGAGCCATGGAAAGCCACTCTCTATAACTCGCAGCCAACACGGAACTAAGAGAATCCTGTACGTCCACTCGGAGGAACGCACGGAGGACAAAGGCAGGGTCACGGGTTACAAGAACGGCAAAGGCTGACTCTAAAGAACTTGTTAAGCTTCAAACCTACCCTGTGCGCTGGAAGGTAAACAAGCATCTTCCTCACAACTGACTGCGTTCACCAGCACACTATGAGGTCTTCAGCTACTGCTGTTCATCTGTTTTTCTCAACATTATTTTCTTTCCTCATTCTTGGATTTCTTTTTATTTATTTATTTATTTTTTGAGATGGAGTCTCGCTGTCGCCAGGCTGGAGTGCAGTGGCGCAATCTCAGCTCACTGCAACCTCTGCCTCCTGGGTTCAAGCGATTCTCCTGCCTTAGCCTCTTGAGTAGCTGGGATTACAAGCGCGTGTCACCACGCCTGGCTAATTTTTGCATTTTTAGTAGAGACGAGGTTTCATCATGTTGGCCAGGCTGGTCTCCATCTCTTGACCTTATGATCCACCCACCTTGGTCTCCCAAAGTGCTGAGATTACAGGCATGCGCCACCGCGCCCAGCCTCATTCTTGGATTTCTTTAACTTCTCCTTGGAGGGGACATAGAACTGGATGACAAGGAAGAAACACTCCTGGAGGATGTGGTTGGGGGCGGGATAGAGAGAACAAAGGCCAGAGCTAGGCAAGCCTGGGGAGAGGATGAAGGCTGAGATTTGAGAGGTGAGGGAGGTGTCCAGGAGGTGATGAGAAATTCAGGAGAATGGGAGGGCAGGAAAACAGGGGAAGGTTTGGACGGGTCTCCCCGCTGCCTGGGGTCTGGTCCTGCCTGTGTGGCGCAGGCTGGTGGGAAAATGTGAACTGCCCGGCGCCACTGCCCTGCTCACCCCTGCTGCACCTCTGAGTCACTGGGTTCTTCCAAAGGAAAAGCTGGGAAGGAGTTCGGTGTCTGGACGTCTAATCGGCTTGTTCCTTACAGCACTATTTACCAAGGGAAAGATTTTAAATGTTCAGCTAGGAAAACTGGTGGAATATATTAGGATACATCATGACAAAAAGATGCAGCCTTTGACACACAACCTCTCAAAGTATTTTTAACAACAGGGGGAAAGAGTCCTATATAACATGAAGAAAAGTTAGAGACAAAGCCATATATGTGTACGGTCCAGTCAGATCGCAATTAAATAAGCAGACTCGACAGAGACTAGAAAGAACGCATGAAAAGCAGCAACAGGGATTATTCTGTCCTGGAGAATTAAGGGCAATTTTCCTTTTGTCCATTTTGGTAATTTCTAGAAGCCTAATTTGTGTTTGTAATCTTCGTTTTTTTTGAGACAGTCTCACTCTGCCACCCAGGCTGGAGAGCGATGGCGCGATCTCGGCTCACGGAAACCTCTGCCTCCCGGGTTCCAGCGATTCCCGTGCTTCAGCCTCCTGAGTAGCTGGGATTACAGACATGCGCCACCACGCCTGGCCACTTTTGGTATTTTAGTAGAGATGGGATTTTACCATGATGGCCAGGCTGGTCTCAAACTTCTGACCTCGGGTGATCTGCCTGCCTTGGCCTGCCAAAGTGCTGGGATTACAGGCGTGAGCCACCACGCCTGGCTGTATCTGTAATCTTTAGAGGTATTAAAAAAAATATCTTCAACTAAAGCCTAGACTGATAGAAGAGGCAAAATCAGGGCAAGAGATAGGTGGCCCGATGCACACATTTTGGTTGCTGGAGTCTAATAACAGAACGGGACTTCTGAGGACTCTGCCCCATGTCCTGCTCCGGGAGAGGAGCCCATCGCCACCCCGCACAGCCAGTGAGTCCCTGCTCCAGCAGCCCCGGCCCCAACTCGCCTCGCCGCTCCGCGATCTGCAGGTAGCCGGTGGACAGGTACTGCTCCATGTCCTGCTGGAAGGCTTCCTCAAAAAACTTCTGCCGCTCCTTCAGCTTCATTTGCTGGGTGTGCTCCATTTCCAGGACCTTCTGGGCGTGCTCTGCATCTAGTTCAGCTGAGGAAACAGAATAACTGGGGTTAGGGTTTGAAAAGGGACCGAGAGAGGAAATGGGTATAAACAGCTGCTCACATCCCCCCTCCAAGTGGATGGAGTCATGCTGCATTGACAGACTTGGGCTGGTGCCCCGGCCGTCTGTACAGCTGGCCTCCTTGCCCCTCCAATCTGCTGCACTGCTCCCCCTACCTGGGCAGTCAGGCCCTTAGTGCCACACCTTTGCATGTGCTGTCCCCTTTGCTGGAACGACCTTCCCCCTCCCCCCGCATCGCCCATTCGTCAGTCACAAACAGCTGTTCACCTTCCAAGATTAGCTTCTCAGGTTGTCCTTCTGCTAACTCCAGTGGAGTCTGCTGCTCCATCTAGATGTTTCCACATCCCTGTGTTTAAACTTCTGCAGCTGACTTACAAATTGCAGTGCAATTGCTAAGGACTTGGAGTCCCTGCACGACTGTGACCATATATGACTCATGTCAACATGCTGTCACTCAGCTCAGTGCCTGGCACACAGTAAGTTCTCAAGGCATGTTTGTTAAAAGTATGTGACAGTGGAATACTATTCACCCTTAAAAAGAAATTCCGACACATGCTATAACATGGATGAACCTTGAGCACATACACTAAGTGGAATAAGCCAGTTACAAACAGGCAAATGCTGTACGGTTCCACTCATATGAGGTGCCTAGCGCAGTCAGGTTCATGGAGACAAGAAGAGTGGTGCTCTCAGGGCGGGGCAGAGGGCGTGGGGGCTTAGTGGTTAACGGGTATAGACTTTCCATTTTACAAGATGAAAGAGATCTGGAGATGGATGGTGGTGATGGATGTACAGCGTGAATATATTTAATACCACTCAGCTGGACACTTACAAATTATATGTATACACAAAATGATAAATTTTATGTGTATTTTACCACAGTAAAAAGTTGGGAACAGGGCCGGGCGCGGTGGCTCACGCCTGTAATCCCAGCACTTTGGGAGGCCGAGGCAGGTGGATCACCTGAGGTCAGGAGTTCAAGACCAGCCTGGCCAATATGGTGAAACCCCATCTCTACTAAAAATACAAAAATTAGCCGGGCATGGTGGCAGGTGCCTATAGTCCCAGCTACTCGGGAGGCTGAGGCAGGACAATCACTTGAACCCAGGAGGCAGAGGTTGTAGTGGGCCGAGATGGCGCCACTGCACTCCACCCTAGGCGACAGAGCGAGACTCCATCCCCCCCCCCCAAAAAAAAAAAAAAAGTTGGGAAAAAAAAGTAAATATGTAGCCATCATGGTACATTACAAAGTGTTTAGTCTTGGCTTTTTAGTGTTTACTGGCCACACAACCTAATCAGTTAACCTTCTCATCTGAAAATTTGGGATAGAAATATTAACCCAATATTGACATGAAACATATAAAAGGATGTGAAATAATTTTATAACTTAAGTGACCAGTGACCCTTCAAGGTAGGCCTGAGTCAGTAATATAGAAGGCAAGAACACTAACATAATCAACTTTCACCTGGTCATTCAAGCAAGAACCCCAAATCTCCCAGCTATAAACACTTTCCAGTGGTTTAACCTTTCCTCAAGGCATGTGATATGGTTTAGCTCTGTGTCCCCGCCCAAATCTCATATCAAATTGTAATCCTCACATGTCAGGGGAGGGAAGTCATTGGGTCATGGGGACAGTCTCCCCTATGCTGTTGTCGTGATAGTGAGTAGTTCTCACTAGATCTGATGTTGTATAAGGATCTGACAGTTCCTCCTTCACATGCTCATACTCTCCGCCTTGCGAAGCAGCCTGCTTCCCCTTCCACCATGATTGTAAGTTTCCTGAGGCCTCCCAGCCATGCAGAACTGTGGGCTTATTAAACCTCCTTTGTTTATAAATTACCCAGTCTCAGGGTTTGTTGTTGTTTTGTTTTGTTTTGTTTTTTGAGACGGAGTCTCACTTTCTTCCCCAGGCTGGAGGGCAGTGGTAGGATCTCAGTTCACTGCAACCTCTGCCTCCTGGCTTCAAGCAATTACTATGCCTCGACCTCCCAAGTAGCTGGGATTACAGGTGCACGCCACTATGCCCAGCTAATTTTTTGTATTTTTAGTAGAGACGGGGTTTTGCAATGTTGGTCAGGCTGGTCTCAAACTCCTACCTCAAATGATCTGCCTGCCTCGGCCTCCCAAAGTGCTGGAATTACAGGTGTGAACCACTGCACCCGGCGTCAGGTATTTCTTTATAGCAGTGTGAACAGTGACTAATGCAGTAAATTGGTACTGGAGAGAGTGGGGTATTGATATAAAGATACTTGAAAACGTGGAAGGGACTTTGGAACTGGGTAATGGGCAGAGGTTGGAACAGTCTGGAGGGCTCAGAAAAAGACAGGAAGATGTGGGAAGGTTTGGAACCTCCTAGAGATTTGTTGAATGGTTCCAACCAAAATGCTGATAGTGATGTGAACAATGAAGTCCAGACTGAGGTGGTCTCAGATGGAGACGAGGAACTTATTGGGAACTGGAGTAAAGCTCACTCATGCTATGCTTTAGCAAAGAGACTGGTAGCATTTTGCCCCTCCCCTAGAGATCTGTGGAACTTTGAACTTGAGAGAGATAATTAAGGCTATCTGGTGGAAGAAATTTCTAAGCAGCAAAGCATTCAAGACATGACCTGGATTATTGTGAAAGCATTCAATTTTATGCGTTCACAAGGAGATGGTTTGAGATTGGTGCTTATGTTTACAAGAGAAGCAGAGCATAAAAATTTGGAAATTCTGTAGCCTGATGATACACTAGAAAAGAATAACCCATTTTCTGGGGAGAAATTCAAGCCAGCTGTAAAAATTTGCATAAATAATGAGGAGTTGAATGTTAAGTGCCAAGACAATGGGGAAAATGTCTCCAGGGCATGTCAGAGATTTTGGCAGCAGCCCCTCCCATCACAGGCCCAGAGACCTAGGAAGAAAAATTTTTTTTTTTTTGAGACGGAGTCTCGCTCTGCCGCCCAGGCTGGAGTGCAGTGGCCGGATCTCAGCTCACTGCAAGCTCCGCCTCCCGGGTTCACGCCATTCTCCTGCCTCAGCCTCCCGAGTAGTTGGGACTACAGGCGCCCGCCACCGCGCCCGGCTATTTTTTTGTATTTTTTTAGTAGAGACGGGGTTTCACCGTGTTAGCCAGGATGGTCTCGATCTCCTGACCTCGTGATCCGCCCGTCTCGGCCTCCCAAAGTGCTGGGATTACAGGCTTGAGCCACCGCGCCCGGCGAAAAATTGTTTTGTGGGCCAAGCCCAGGGCCCAGCTGCTCTGTGTAGCCTTGGGACACGGCACCCTGCATTCCAGCCACTCTTAACTACAGCTGTGACTACAAGGGGCCAAGGTACAGCTCGGGCTATTACTTCAGGGGGTGCAAGCCGCAAGCTTTGGCGGCTTCCACATGGTGTTAGGCTTGTGGGTGCACGGAAGTCAAGAATTGAGGTTTGGAAACCTTGGCCTAGATCTCACAGGATGTATGAAAATGCCTGGATGTCCAGGCAGAGGTCTGCTGCAGGGACAGAGCCCTCATGGAGATCTCTATTAGGGCAGTGCAAACAGTAAATATAGGGTTGGTGCCCCCACACAGAGTCCCCACTGGGGCACTGCCTAGTGGAGCTGTGAGAAGAGGGCCACCGCCCTCCAGAGCCCAGAATGGTAGATCCACTGACAGCTTGCACCATGCACCTGAAAAAGATGCAGGCACTCAATGCCAACCTGTGAAAGAGCTTGCCCAAGGCCGTGGGAGCCACCCCTTGCCTCTGTATGACCTGGATGTAAGACACGAAGTAAAAGGAGATTATTTTGGAGCTTTAAGATTTAATGACTGCCCTGCTGGATTTCAGACTTGCTTGGGGCCTGTACACCCTTTGTTTTGGCCAATTTCTCCCATTTGAAATGGGAACATTTATCCAATGCCTGTACTCTCATTGTATCTTGTAAGTAACTAACTTGCTTTTGACTTTATGTGCTCCTAGGTCAAAAAGACTTGCCTTGTGTCAGATGAGACTTTGGACTTAAGACTTCTGGGTTAGGCCAGGCACGGTGCTCACACCTGTAATCCCAGCACTTCGGGAGGTCAAAGAAGATGGATCAAGAGGTCAAGGGCTGATAAGAGCAGCTCTGGGCTGACAGCAAGTGAAAGAAAAGGGGCCTCCACACTACAATCACCAGGAGCCTGAACTCTGGCAGCGACCTGAAGGGCCCTCACATAGATTCTGTTCCAGTGCCTCCAGAAAAAAACGCAGCTCAACCTCATGGAACACTGGGCAGAGAACCCAGTCACACCTTGCCTAGACTTCTGCCCTACAAACTGGAAGCTGATAAATTTGTTTCGTTTTAAACTATGTTTGTGGTTATCTATTACACAGCAATATGGGATTACTCCAAACAGGCTGTCTGTATGAATTCAGGTCCCTGATCAAATCTGGTTGACTGTAAAATCGAAAAAGGACAATCTGAGTGCCTTCCCTTACGTAAATATTTCCTAACTCCTCCCCTGTGTCTGTGGCAGACCCCTGCTCTGCTGAGTTTGGGTGCTGTTATTCCAGAAAACATCTGCAGAATGTTTCAGCTACCCTGTGTCCTGGGATACACTGTAACAAACCATTTCACCCAAGGCATTGTTCCCTCTGGTTCAGCTCTTGGGAGTGTCAACATCTTGGGGGTGTTATCAAGATTAACAAAACAAACACAGCAGCTCTTACAATGGACAATGGTGAATGAGGTCCGTTATCTGCCTTAGTCCCACCCACCCCCACATTCCCAGCACCACATTCTCAACTCCTGAGTCCAGCAAGCTGGTATGCATGGCAGATCTTAAAACCCAGGGATGGAGTTTATCATCTCAAATCAGGTATAGTGTCTAATACTTAGAATACTGTGGGCTTTCTTCTTATATTCTGATCTACATACATGCAAGAAACACAAACTAATGCTAACCAAAGCAACATAGGAAAAGTAATTTTCCTAATTAGCATGTAATCACATGTATATTTCCTCTGTGCATTCTGCTCATACTGTTGCCATTACTGGGTGCCTTCTCTCCATTTCCCGCTAGCCTCGTCTCACATGTGTTTATGTGGAGACGGTCTGCCACAGTGGGAAGAGCTTCTGCTCACAGGTTTCAGGTTGGGCCCAACTCGGGTCCCACACTCCTAGCGCCTCTTGGCACAGCCCTCTGGTCTACCTCTGCATTCAGCTGCAGCTATGGGAACCAGCGTTGTGTGCCTTCACTGGAATGCACAGAGGGTCCCACCTCACAGCCACACCTGTGTGGCTGTGTTTTTCTGGTCAGAGTATTCTCTGAATCTCAGGAAACCCAGCCAGCACAGCCCAGAAGTTCTGTGGAATTAAGGCAGCTCTCAACCAATAGGTGACGGAGGTCAGTATCTCAGGACCCTGGTCTAACATCCTTTGGGTGGATGATCCTAGGAAGCGTTCTCAACGCTTCTCAGAGATCCTGGTACGATGGCACATCCTCAATGGCTTTAGCAGCTTCCTGTTTTTAGCTTCTTCTCGTCGCTGTCTCACTCTCCCTGTCCCTCGCTCCTGCATCTTGGAATCGCCTCCCAAAGGACCTGCAGCTAATCCTGGTCTCAGGCTCTTTTTCCACATAACTGATTTCACCTGAGTCGCAACTTCCTCCTCCATACAGGTGCGGTAAAAACACCTACTTCATAAGGTTGTTGGCAGGATTAAATGAGGTAGCAAATACGAATCAAGCGCACAGTACTGGCCAACAGCTGACAGCTAATGCTAATTCCAGCGTTATTTAAACAACAGCCTCTTGAAGAGGGAGCAACAGGAAATATTACCAAGAACCAGGATTCACTATGCACTGAAAATCACTTGCTCTGGGCCCCGCTCGGATGCTTAAGAATTAGTTACCTTTCAGTACTCTTAATAAATCTGCAAGGAATTTAGAGTGTACTCGTAAGAAAAAAAACTGAAGAGGATGTCTTTTCACTTGGTTCACTTCAGTTGTCAACATATCTGTTCAAATGCTTCATGACTGCCAAGTGCATTAGAGTAAGTCAACCCTAAAATACATTAAGTATGCTTTAAGTACTTCAAAGTTCAGCTAATCTTCCTTTAAAAAGTAAGTCCAGAATAGGCAGCTCAAAACCAAAGATCAATGCAGAAATCATCAAAGGAGTTTTAATTAAAGCATATCTTGTTTTAACTGAATTAAGATTTTCTATAGATATATAATATAAAAACATTTTTCTCAAGACTATTTCTGCTTTAAAAGTTTGATACTCATGTTGCTGAATTATTGGCCCTTCGGTTTTTTCTATACCAGAATGAAATCCAATCATGTCTCAACCTTCACAAGGGAGGAGGGGTTAGGTTAGACAACTTAAAATAACTTTTTTTTTTTTTTTTTTTAAGATGGAGTCTTGCTCTGTCACCCAGGCTGGAGTGCAGTGGCGCAATCTCGGCTCACTGCAAGCTCTGTCTCTCGGGTTCACGCCATTCTCCTGCCTCAGCCTCCCCAGTAGCCAGGACTATAGGTGCACGCCACCACTTCTGGCTAATTTTTTTTGTATTTTTAGTAGAGACGGGGTTTCACCATGTTAGCCAGGATGGCCTCGATCTCCTGACTTCGTGATCCACCCGCCTCGGCCTCCCAAAGTGCTGGGATTACAGATGTGAGCCACTGCACCCGGCCTTAAAATGACTTATAAAAAAATAGGAGAAAAAAAATCACTGTTTTAGGTTTTAAAACATGTTCCTCACTAGGTATCTGAAACATCCCCAGCTGTCCCCGTCAGCTCCCTGCTTCATTTCAGAGCCCTTTTTGTATCTCGGGGCTGAGCACTAAGCCAGCTTCACCGAGGACCGAGCACAGTTGCACCACACCAGCCCCTATTCAGGATGACTATGAAAAAGCACAAAGCAGGCATTTAAAAATAACTTTGCTGCCCAGCAGCTAAGAGAGATTTACCCTCAGCGACGTGACTGAATGAGGATGTTCTTAATTGTGCTGTGTGTAAAATCATCAATTGGGCCTGCATCAAGAAAACAACCAAAGATGGCAGAAGTGAAATGATGCGAGGATATTTGAAGGAAAAATTTCAAATCTAGGTTTAACAGCATCTGAATTTTAGAATGAGGACTGAAAAATCTAAATTACAGAACATTTTCTACAAGGAAAAATGACCCCTTGCTCACATTAAGGTGCCATTTATTATACTGGGGAAAGCCAGACAAATACAAAGATGTAAAGAACTTCAACAAATGGACTTCAGATTAAAAGAAAAAAAAATCAAAACAAGATGCAGTAGTTTTTCTACGTCGAGTCGGGAGTAATCATTTAACTCCATTATCAACACTCAGGCCTATGTCTTTTTATTTCAACTCCTAAACATTGCTCAAGTTTTATCTGACTGCAACTTCCACTTTAGCTACCACTATCAATTTCAAATGGATAATTACTCAAAACAACAAAAAATTCCATTACCACTGAAGATGGAATAATCAATTCTCAATTATACGTTTTAATGGGGCATAAGGGCGGCACAAGATATATGAAAAAAAAAAAAAAAAAAAAAACCAAGTTCATTTCAGGAACAAATCCAACATATTCTACAACTAAGCCTTTTAACCAAGATAGGTAATAAAATACAGTGAGGTGTTAATGACCGAAAAAGGCTCCCAAACCTCTGGGAGTCATGTACAGAAAACTAGGATAAGCCTCTCTGTTAAGAGTTCAAAATGTTAAAAGAGAAACAGTAACACTTACTAAATATGAACTGAGAAAAATTCTAGTAATCTCTATACTAAAGATTAAGAGCATTGTTCATTGAAGATAAATAAGACCAACAAGAAATTTTAAAAACCAACTTCAATATTTACAATTCAGGTGTTTTTATATTGAGTTAGGGAATATGAGTTTTGTGATATTAAAATACATGTGACATGATCAAGAGAGAACTGTGAAATCTCTGTAAATCTCTAAACAATTTTCTGAATACAAATGAAACATCTCTTCAAGCTGTTTTTGGATAAAAACAATTGCCAACAGTCTATCAAATTACATAACCACTAGAAGACATTAAATTCTGTCAATGTGACAGATTTAAAAAATTGGGGCCTATGGTTTGTTTTGTTTTGTTGTTTTTTTTTTAGATGGAGTCTCACTCTGTCACCAGGCTGGAGTGCAATCTCGGCTCACTGCAATCTCCACCTCCCTGGTTCAAGCCATTCTTATGCCTCGGCCTCCTGAGTAGCTGGGCTTACAAGCACATGCCACCACACTCAGCTAATTTTTGTATTTTTAGTAGAGACAGGGTTTCACCATGTTTGACAGGATGGTCTTGATCTCCTGACCTTTTGATCTGCCCACCTCAGCCTCCCAAAATGCTAGGATTACAGGTGCGAGCCATCGCGCCTAGCCAACTTTTTTTATGCTTCTAATTATTTGCATTTTTTTCTTTTGAGACAGAGTCTCACTGTGTTGCCCAGGCTGGAGTGCAATGGCATGATCTTGGCTCAATGCAACCTCCACCTCCTGTGTTTAAGCGATTCTTGTGTCTCAGCCTCCTGAGTAGCTGAGATTACAAATGTGCACAATCGCACCTGGCTCATTTTTGTATTTCTAGTGGAGACAGGGTTTCACCATGTTGGCCAGGCTGGTCTTGAACTCCTGACCTCAGGTGATCCGCCCACCTCAGTCTCCCAAAGTGCTGGGATTACAGGCATGAGATACCGTGCCTGGTCTATCTGCATTTATTTAATAGGGTATTTTTGATGCATGAACTATGTACATTGAGGAAAATTTGGGGCCATAAAAAATTATTGATTCCACAAATAATAGGGTGAAAGTCCCTTTGTAGTCCCCATAAATAGATGACTGTACAACCAGCACATTTTGGTGTATACGGGATTCTCCCCCCATTAGGATGACTATATGAAATTGCAATACTCAATTTTTAAAGCTTTTTACTTTGAAATAATTACAGGTTCACAGGATGTTATCTAGAAATGTACATCCTGAATGTCCCTCCATGCTAACATCTTACATAATTCTGGTATAAGGTCAAAACCCAATAATTGACATGGGTACAATCCACAAAGCTTATTCAGATTTCACCAGTCACACGTGCACTGTGTGTGCATGCAGATGTGCATACAGCTCCATGCATAGCCTTGTGTAAGCACCACATCAACGTAGTACCACCACAAGACTCCCTCAGGTTCCCTTTGTAGGATACGGTAAATTCCTCTTCAAAGTTTAGCCTGTTAACTTCCTTTAAAATTCAAGAGGGAGAAAAATTGTGAAGTACAATAAGTTCTGAGTTCTTCTTCAAAGAACCAATATGTCAGTATGTTCAGCTTCCCTGTTCTTTGTTCTCCATTTTAAAGTTTAACTTCCTCGTTCTTTACTCTCCTTGCCCCTAGTTTCAGTAAACAACCCCCTCCTAGCCTCTGTCACCTGTTCTGTCCTTAGGCATCCTTAGTCACCTGTTCTGTAACTGTCCCTTCCACCAAAATTACTCACCCTGCCACTCTGGCTCATATACTTGCTCTCTTTAAAACAGCCAATCGGAATTAGCCTAGACTGTGCAATCCAACCCTAGCCAATAGGGGAAAGACACAGCAGTAGGAGCTAGCGGCATTAGGAATAAGACCCCTTCCCCTTCCTTGTCTGGTATGCTCTCGCCATTGTTCCATCCACAAGACGCACCCTTCTATAGAAGTAAATTGCCTTGCTGAGAAAACTTTTGCCTCAGTGCCATTGTCATTTGGCAGCACCAAGCATTTACTTCCAACACCTTTTATAACCATGCCGTGCCTCCCCAAACACTCAGCTGGACTCCAAATCTATAATTATGTTAATTCATATGTTACGTAAGTGGAATCATGCACTATATATCCTTCCGAGACTTGCTTTTTTCACTCAGCATAACTGCCTTGGGGTTTCTCCAAGCTACAGCACATAATAATCTGTTCCCTTTTATTACTGAGCAGAATTTCATGGTATGGATGTACCACAGTTTGTGTAACCATTCACCCACGGAATGGCTGTTTCCAACTTCTGGCTATTATGAATAAAGCTGTCATGAACATGTGTGTATGAGTTCCTACATGAAAATAAGTCATTTCTCTCACAAAATGCCCAAGAGTGCAACTGCTGGGTCATATGGTAAGTTCATTTTTCGGTTTTGAAAGGAACTGCCAAACTCTTTTCCAGAGTAGCTATTCCATTTTACATCCCCATCATCACTGGGTGAGCCAGCTAGTTTCTCTGCATCTTTGCCAGTATTTGCTGGGACCTACTAATTATAACACAGGTTGAATATCCCTGCGCTGAAATCTGAAGCTTTTTGAGCACATACCTGATTCTAACAGGAAATGCTCATGGGAGCATCTAGGATTTCAGTTTTTTGTTTTAGCCATGCTCAACCAGTAAGTGCATATTGCAAATATTCCAAAATCGGAAAAAATCCAAAACCTGAAACACTTCTAGTCCTGAGTATTTCAGATAAGGGATACATAATCTGTACAGACTGTTTCCTTTTCTCTCTCAATTTTCTCCAGAATATGGATGTCTGTCAGAAACAAGTTTCAGCTTCCTTTTAAATATTTTCAATAATTGCTGTTTCCAAAGGTACTTCAGTTCCCTGAGCTTAGTAAAAATATATTTTAGAAAAATTTTGTTCAGAAACTGAGGACTTGTTAGACAATGACAAAATACACAAGATTTCCTTGCAGTTTTAAAAACCACTTTTCCCGTGCTGTTACCATGTAACAGTTACATGTTTTCTTACCTCAGTTTTCAAATCAGGTATACACAACGACTTTTAAAGCCTCCCAATCTCCTGCCCCTACTTTAACAAAGCAATACAAATTTTCTCAGGCTGGATTTAAAAAAACACCTGTAAAAGTATTTTCCTGGCACTGGTTTTCTTTATACATGAATTTTTAAAGTATCAACTTCTGTGCCCTGTGTTCCTATAGTTTTAAAAAGTTTTACATCCAGCCTTCATCAATAATTAGTTTTCAAAAGACAAAATTATTTTATACCATACATTATTTCTGTGAGTATTCTAAAGTATTACAGAACGTTATTCCTCAGAATTGGCATTTGGAAAAACAGTTCTGTGTGTGCTAAAGTTAACACACGTTTTCAAAGGAAGTTAAATGACTTTACAGAGCTTTTCTTCACCCTTGCTCCAACAGAGACACACGCACACCCCCTACACACATTAATCAAGTACTATACTTTTATCTTTTACATTCAACTAAGAAAAGGTGATCCTTACCCAAAACACGGTAGTTATTGAATAATGGCAGTTTTTTTGCCAACAGTCAGAATAAGTAACTTTTACACAACAAAGAACTCATGGCAACTACTGAGCTGGTCACAAAATTAGGTCCTTAGGAACAGCTACTGGAAGTGCTGTTTCCTAAAACCATGCTGCAGGAAACACTATTCTAGTATTCTGGAACACTTTTCAAATTCCTATCAATTACCTGAAGGAAATGACCACTATCTAGAGTATTAGCAAAATGAACACTGCAGGAACAAGATGTGCATGAGGCTTGCCAGAAATAGTTAAGACAGAAGGCTCCACAGTACCATAGCTTTTAAGGGAGGGGCAAGGCAGTTTAGCAGACCAGGGTCTGACTGCCGGGCGGGTCTCAGCACACCACTCACCTCTCACCACACACCCTGGAGGCCTCCGATTTCCCATCAGCAGGAGGGTGGAGCTGGCTGACATGGATCAGAAGGTCACCTCCATTTTTTTTTTTTTTTTGGGGGGGTCGGAGTCTTGCTCTGTGGCCCAGGCTGGAGTGCAATGGCGCGATTTTGGCTCGCTGCAACCTCCGTCTCCAGGGTTCAAGCAGTTCTCCTGCCTCAGACTCCTGAGTAGCTGGGATTACAGGCGCGTACCACCACGCCTGACTACTTTTTGTATTTTTAGTAGAGACGGGGTTTCACCATATTGGTCAGGCTGGTCTCAGACTCCTGACCTTGTGATCCGCCTGCCTCGACCTCCCAAAGTGCTGGCGTGAGCCACCGCGCCTGACCCCACTTTCAGTTCTTAAAAGCTAAGAACCTATTTTTATTTACTTCTGATTGGAGCAGGAAACGGTGATCCCAAAGCCTAGTTTGTTTTTAGTAATATTATATGAATATCAGATTAGCATTAAGGAATTTAAGACCTTTTGAGTTAGACAATGGCATTTCAAGAAAATAAGATTTAATTATTAACAAAATCCTGAAGGTATTTTTATATTCATTTTCCTGGCCAATTAACTGATTGAAGAGTGTTAAGAACCAGAAAGCTTAAGATAAATGGATCAGTGAGAAATGCACTTAATCATAAATTACTACCCTTGTTCAAATTCATAGGCTCAGGCTAGGAGGTTAAGGGTAGGGTGTGGTGGCCTCTGCAATGAGTACAGGTAGCACCAAGACTGCTGCTTTCTGTAGGAAATCAATAAATACCTACACGGATGAGTCACAGTTCGAAGGAATGGTTCAACGCCATTTGAAAATGCTATTCAGTGATGTGTTGACAAAGATGCTTTTTACAGAAACAGTATGTTAAAATGCCGCATGAAATAGCAAGAGTGTTGATTTTTCTTTTCTTTTTTTTTTTTTTTTTTGGTAAGACCAAAAAGAACTTCAGTCTAGAAGCTTTGTGTTATGGATATTTAGACAAAAGCCCAATTTCTAGAATTTTTAAGCCACATCTGACATGTTCCTGAATGTTAACTATGGAATTGACCTCCTTATTAACAATTTGAGGGGAAAAATGGAAGAAGTTTAGATCACTACAGGAATCTTTTCAAAATCAAAGGCTTTTCTAAAACGCTGCATAAAAGACTTTAGAAAAAGTAGTATAAACCAACTGCCAGCGTCTGTGAGTGAAAATTATTTATTAAAGAGTCCATTCAAAAGGGTTGTAGAGACAGAAAACCAGTGGTTCTCCACATTTGGCAGCATCAAAATCATCTCCAGTACTGGTGAACAGAGATTCCTGGACCCCATGCCCAGAATCCGATTCAGTAATCCATTTGGGCCGAAGATTGCATTTCTAACCAAACCCCAGGTAATGCTGATGCTGCTTGAGAACCACTGCTCTAGATGAACTACATCTGTGCAATCACTGCATTACTTCATTTACATTTTGACTTTGTATAAATATTTATACAAAGGGAAACACAGATGAAGCAGCTGGTACAATCCATCGAAATGACAGAAATGTTATCTCCTTAACTCTTGAAAATATCTGTGACATTATCCAAAACGGAAAAGCTCCAGCAGCAACCAAAATGCATAATCACAGACAAGAATTGCCTGTTGTCAACCTTATGGGTGACAATAACGGGTAAGCCCCTTAAGGCAGGCTTCCCTCCTTAGCATCTCTGTGTGTTCTATGGAATCCATTACCAGTCCCTGTGCTTGGTGGCTTCCACACAGCAGGAGGCAATATCCCCTGTGACCAGATCTGTGCTTTGTCCTGAATTCCAGATATAACCAAGAGTGGGTTCTCATCCTCTCCATTTTCAGAGACAACATACAGAAGTTTTCAAGCCATCTGCATTTAATTTTCCCATAAACAATATAAAATTATATTTGTATTCAAAGCTAATAGACAAAACTCTGGCAAACAAAAATTTTAGAGAAGAAAAAATACATACAAGCAAAGTGAGATGTGAGAAAGAGAATATGGCGACAAATGCTGCAGAGATGCAAAATCAATGTTAACCATAAATTTCTATGAATCAAAACTCTCAGACTCCATCAATATAACAAAGCTAATCACAATGATAACCTAAGGTATTCAAAGATTTTAAGACATTTCTGAATTATTAAAACATTTTATAGTATATTCTAACTGCTTTGAAAATTGGTCATCTTTGAAAGACTGGTAAATATCAACAGATAAAAGGTTTGAATTAACCAAAAACTTCCCAACCTTGATAACCTGGGATGTTTGTTATTCAACATAAATAATCACACATTAAAAAAGTTTTAAAAAGTTCTACCTGCTATGGATTCACGGCTGTTCAACACAATCTATGTGTTAAAATAGATCACACCCAGGATTCAGGTCAGCATTTGCTATTCTTAATCTCTAAGCTTACACACACACACACACGCACACACACACACACACAGTTCTTCCCATTTATAACAACATTTGGAAGGAAGGAAGGAAGGACATTTTTTTGCCAACAGAAAACTCTTAAGAACACAAAAACCAAAAGCATCCCCTTGTTTCCAACATTTTGATTTCAGTATATAAATTATGTTGATGGAATTTTCTCAGTAAGACAATTCTCATTTCTACGGTAATAGTGATTTAAATTGGCTGCGATCTTACAAAAGAATCTTGAGAAATATCTAAAAACTACACTCATATAAAGAAAGGTTGACACAGAGGGAAAAAAAGGCAGTTAATATATCAGCGCATCTAAACAAGGCAATGTTAATTTAAAAAACAAAAAAAACCCTGTTGAATAGTGATTCAACATAATATTAAAATCTATGGTCTGGGTTTTGTTATTTGTTTTAATCATGAGAGAAAAATCCTTCAGATGTAAAATTTAAGTTTTCATTAATTATTAAAAATGTATTATTTTTCTATCTTATTCATTCAAGAATAAGCAACCACTTGACAAATGTGGACTAATTTTGGCAGTAACCCCTCACTACCAGAATGGAGAAATACACAAGCTTCAGTTGTTCTCTCACAAGCCAGACTGAAAATAAAATGCAGTTGCAAATCATATCACCTACAATTTTGTTTAACTCCAAAGATCTGAGGGTCTCTAATTTGAGCATTACAATCAGAAAAACAAAGCTGATTTTCTTCTTTTTAAAGGGAACTCGAGGCCGGGCGCGGTGGCTCATACCTGTGATCCCAGCACTTTGGGAGGCTGAGGCAGGTGGATCACGAGGTCAGCAGTTCAAGACCAGCCTAGTCAACATGGTGAAACCCTGTCTCTACTAAAAATACAAAAATTAGCCAAGGGTGGCGGCGGGCACCTGTAATCCCAGCTGCTCGGGAGGCTGAGACAGGAGAATCGCTTGAACCCAGGAGGCGGAGGTTGCAGTGAGCCGAGACCACGCCATTGCACTCCAGCCTGGGCAATAGAGCGAGACTTCATCTCAAAAAAGGAAAAAAAAAAAATAAGGGAACTGAAATATCACAATGCAGAAACAGGCTGGATGTGGGTGGCAGGTGCAGTGGACATGGTGTCCTGGCAGCTGCCCTTTCCGTCAGCCCTCCTTGCCACCTCTGGCACCCTGCAGCAATGCTGGGCCTCCCCTCTTGAGGCTCATTTTCCTGTCCTCGCTAGGTTGCATTATCCTTTTTTCTAGCATTTTATACTTAGCTAGCTGTCGACCAAACCCAAGCCTTGTGAAAAGTTTTAACAAGAGAAGATCCTTTCAACTCTTCAGAGCCAAGATTCAGTATTTTTAGGTTTAGTGTTTCCCCAGGACATTTGCATTTTCATAGGCCACTACAGAATCCGAAAGGCCTCTGAAGCTCAAGGAATTAAGCTACAGCGAGGAATCACTTTCAATCTTTCTGGGCAGGGCTCTTGCCCCTTGACCCAAGCCATCCCACCGCCAGAGCTAGATCCTGACTTCGCCAATCCCACCTCCACTTCAAGAACTTCCTGTCCAAAGGTGAGGGAACCTGACTACTGATACCTGCAGCTCCCCACCGTCTACCAGTGGAGCTCCAGGAAATTAAAATTGGGTTTAAAATTTACCATTAATGATTATCAACATTAATTAGAATTCAGATGCTAGAGTTCTTTGGATTTTGAATATCACTGAAGAACACTTAAAAATGTTCAAAACAATCACCTTTGGAGATGTTTCCACTCATAATGCCTTGATTTCAAATTAAGTAGTCCAAAAATTCTAAACTAGGACGAGTCTCAAACCTTTTCAAGTTTAAGAATGGGTGTCCTTTTTTTGGCAATTTATGAGAAAGTATGTCACAACGAAAATCTATTATGAATTCAGTAGCACTTTACCTAGCTGTGAATTTTGTTTCCCACAACATTTACATATATTTCAAATAAAATACTGCATATACTTGCAATACAAAATATTTATCCAAAGCTCAACATGCTTTTGGGTTCAAAGGCCTCTTGTTATAAATGTCCTCATGCCACCAGTTGGAAATATCCTGCCTCTAAAAGGTTCAGTGACAGCCAAATCTCAGCATGCTTGAAAGCTGATCCTATCTGCTGGAAACCTCATTATTTCCAGAAAATATTTTTGAAATGGGGACGTATCACTTTCAATTATAAGCTGTCGCAGGCTTATGAATAAGTGACTTATGAATAAATCAGTATTATGAAAAGATGCCTTGGTCCCCTCCCTCCTTCCACCAGGAGTCCTTCACTGCCAGCTAACGAGATGGGGATGAGAGGCAGATTCTGCCCCTGCCAGGCAGGCTGGTGTTGCAGCCCACAGGGATGACGGAAGATGGACCTGGAGAAGTTCCTGAGTCCACAAGCTGAGGAAGATGCTGCATGAGGAGGGTCCGAGCAGGGGTGCTGACAGTGTGGGGGCAGCATGCTGAGTCATCTGAATTTTGTCACCTTTCCTGAGATTTCACCAATTAGAGATTATATGTTTTAATATGTCCCTTTTCAGTATGAAGAGTACTAAATTTGGGGGGCTCTGAGAAAACTAACCTTCAAAGCTTAACATGAATTAGTTTATCAGGCTTACCTCTCCCTTACAGCTTCTCTAAGATTAACTGCTCTGTAGATGAAGGGGGAAATGAGCAGAAAGAGAGGTGATCTGAGAGAAAAAAAAAAAAAAAGCAGTGGGTGGGGAGACAGGACAGCCCTGCTTGGGGGCCTCAGCAGGAGCTTTTGGCAAACTTGAAAGTATCAATGCTTTAGCAGAAACGGGGACAAGGACGTGCAAAAGACAAGTATGAGACGCTGAAGATGCGCTACTTCTGATTCAAAATAGTGTTCAGAGATTTTACCCCTTGCTCTTCCTGTTATCTACTGGCTACAACTACCTTACGCTCAGTAAAGACGTATAAGAACAGCTTTGCAACGAAACCACTATTCAGGAAGTATCCCGAGGAAGCCACTTTTCCAGCTGCGGAAGAAGGACACACAGCCAACACCTGACGGTTCTCCAAAGAAGCCATGCCCCAACTTGTAGTTGCACTGACCCTTTGCTCAGAGGCCTGCACTCAGCCGACTTCCACTCACCCTCCACACCTCAACTCGACTGCCCCCTTCTCTGACAGGCCAGGGAGACCCAGGTTCTCTTTCCTCCATGCTCCCACGTAACTGGTACATGTCCACTGCTGCCACACACTTGCCCCCTATAGTTCCACTGGATGCCACGTTCCTCGAGAGCAAGCACTGTGCCTTTCAACATGGAAGCTTTAGTGCCCGTCATGGAGTTGGCACTCGACAACGGTCTGATGAAGGTACTGGCAGCAATCACTACATGGGGGCTGCACAGTAAATGCCAGATATCAGGAGCAGCCTCATGAGTGCACAGGAGTTGAAGCAGCCTTCAACTGGCTGCTTGATCGCAAAGCCGTAGCCAGCAGTCACAGCAAGCCAGACATTTGAGGTGCAGTGATGCAGAAGACAAACAGCACACAGCTCAGGAAACAGCGGCACAGCTGACGGGAAACACCAGCATGCCATTCTATGGGCTGGAAACAAACAACTACGATCCTCATGGCTAAAAGTGGGAGCAGGAAGTGGCTACAAGGGGCTCTCAGGAACAGGCAATGGACAATGACATCAGACTGGTCCATGGAATCAGTGCAGGAGGTATCCAAAAACACCTGCACTTAAGATTCAGTTCAATAAAAAGTGACGTTACCCAAAAGCTATGGAAAAGCTGGCCAGGAAATCTGTAATGCATTAAAAATAGCATGCCAAAATAAATCACATCCAAATGATCAACAAAATACACCCTCTGACCTCTTCCCCCAAATTCATACTCACAAAATGATGCCATGAACCTTTCTTTGGGTTTGACCCCAGCTGAAAGTAGGTAGAGAAGCTGAAGGAATATTGAGGGTTTATTTAGAATAGCACACAACCTATAAGCTGATATTATCCATTCAATGAAAGGTTCAACAAATCCAAGATATTACAGGATTCTCTTACATGTACCCAATTAGTATGACAGCACAGCTGGGTGCAGTGGTTCATACCTGTAATCCCAGCACTTTGGGAGGTCAAAGCAGGAGGACTGCTTGAGGCCAGGGGTTCAAAACTAGCCTGGCCAACACAGCGAGAGCCCCTTTCTCTATTTTCTTAAAAATATGACAGGAATTCATATACAAGAAGCCTATTATTTTGTAAGAAAAGTGTAACTTATAAACTGAGCTAACATTCCTAAAATAAGACCCATATTGTTTTGAAAATTGTGATGTGATAATGTCCTTTTCATGAACTTTCCTGATAACATATGTTGATATTCCTTAGGATGAAGATTTGCCCGTCAATTCAATACACAGAAATAGGTTATTTTCATGGAATACTTTGGGGGCCTCTATGTTCTAAGCACAAAGTAGGAACTCAAAAGTGATTGTGAAATGAGTGAAAAATGATTAATTAAAAAAATAAGAGTGAGAGGGTATAAGATTCAGGAAATAGCTCCTTAAGGAAAAAGTTTAAGCTCAATCATTTTATTTCATTGCTTAGTTTTTTGCTGTACAATCATCAACAGGAGAGGGGAGAAAAATCCAAAAACTCTTGCCAACTTACGAGAAAAGCAGTATGCCTGAAAATCAAGTAAAACAAGTTTATGAGATGGTTTGTAAAGTATCAGGAATACTGCCCTGTTATATTTGCATTTCCTTTGTTTCTCACGAAGGGTGGCCATTCTGACAGGCTGGGAAGCACAGCCTCAGGCCAGAAGCCAGACACAAACACTTTGAGGGAGGGGAAGAGGGAACAGAAATAGCATATAAAAAAGGTCCTGGATGAAAATACAGGATTTTCAGACATTTTAAAACATAAGCTTCATATTATGAAAGACGGTACCATACAAGATAGATATTCTGTTTTAAATTCAGTTAAGATGGAACCACACAGCATTCCAGAGAGATGATAAGTGGTGAGTGACTTGATTAGCATTTTGACATAAACTGTTTTAGGCCTTCCAAAGTTCTTTATCTATCTTTCCTCACACGCAGAGGCACAACTTCATTCTATTCTTCATGTGCAAAGCAGTTCAATGCTCTTGGCAACAGGTGAGCTTTTTTTTTTTTTTTTTTCCTCAGACAGCTTTGCCATTTCTTAAATTTTCTTATGAAAACACATGCAGGTTCCTCAGAAGCAGACCCAGAGCCTGAGAGCTAACTTCTTAAGTCGTTTTCATTTTTCTTTTTTCCTTCCTTTCCTAAGCCTAATTCCTTTCATTTATGATTACAGGTGACGGGGTTCAGGACAAAATATCCCAAAATATGGCACTGAGACATACTAGATACTTGAAGCTGAAAGAATCTGAGAAAACCGCAGAAACAGAAGGATCACTCTCACCTTCCCCTTGCCCTTCTCCCCTGAGGCAGGCATAAAACCTGGGAAAGATCTTCTCATTTTCTCCTGAAGCAGGACATAAGATCCTCATGTGAGAGACGCCCACCCTACACATAGAGAAAAAGAACGTCCTCATCTCTGAAGATGCAGGGACACAGAGAGGAATCTGAACAAACAGAACTTGCTAAGTTCCCCCCAGTTTACTGCCATTACATCACACTCTTTGTCCAGTCATATTTCTACACAACTGTCCACTCTTCATCAAGCCTAGCATGAAAATACACCAAGTTTCTGTTTCTTTGGGTCTTCATTTCTGAAGGCTCCCATGTCACATAAAACTTATATTTGTATCATCTTCTTCTTCTCCTTCTTCTTCCTTCTTTCTTCTTCTTCTTGTTCTTCTTCTTCTTATTATTATTATTTGAGATAGAGTCTCACTATGTTGCCTAGGCTGGTCTTGAACTCTTGGTCTCAACTGATCCTCCAGCCCCTGCCTCCCAAGAAGCTGGAATTACAGGTGCATACCACTATGCCCAGTGGCTTTTTTCTTATTAATCTGTCTTTTGCTATAGGGGTCTTAACCATGAATCTAGGATGGGTGAGGGAAAGATATTTTTCTTCCTGTCAACTGAAGAATGATGAGGTTCATAAATTCGGAAAAGAGAGCTTTATTTCTCATGAAGGGTTGCAGCCTGTAGGGTGGCCATTCTGACAAGCTGGGAAGCACAGCCTCAGGCCAGAAGACAGACACAAACACTTTGAGGGAGGGGCAGAGGAAACAGAAATTGATGCTAAGCAGGGTGACCAAATGTACATTTTCAATAAGCTGTCCCAGGAGTCATGAATATTTATGAAAGGAGAAAGGTGCACACGTGCAATGGAGCTTCATGCTCCTTCATGGAACCCATGTACAAAAAAATGGTAGCATTAGCAAGATCCAAGGGTGGACTCCTGCCCTGTGATGTCAAAAGGTGAAGAAGACCAGAAAACCCTTGCTGTGCAGTCTGTGTGGACTGGCCCGAACCATTCCGTGGTTGGTGGTCTCTTACGGGAAAAAATGCTGGTCAGTTGTGTGAAAACTGCAAAAGGGAGAAGCAGTGTCAGGTGGCTGGCTAAAATCAGCGGTGGAGTCTTTTGAAAGGGCTGTTTTCTCCTTAGCCCTTAGGTGAGAAAGCCTAATCGTGGTTAGCCAGGGAGAGAGTATAAGAGGCATGTCTGACCTCCTATCCCATCATGACTGCGAACTCAGTTTTCAAGGTTACTCTGGGTCCCCTTGGCTAAGAGGAGGTCTGTTCAGTCAGTTACAGGGCTTAGGATTTTATCTTTATTTCTTACTCCGCTATGTAAATATGCACATGAGATAAAACATTTTCCACTTTGCTAGAATCCCTTAATTTTGATGGTCAAAAAGGTCCCGTATTTCCTATGTTTACCATTTAGGATGTTAAGACTCTAAAATGATCCAGCAATATTGTCAAAGGCATTAGAACCAGAGCAACTCCGTCTTGAATAGAGGCTGGGTAAAAGGTGGCTCAGGCCTCCTGGGCTGCATTCCCAGGATGGTTAGGCATTCTTAGTCACAGGATGAGACAGGAAGTCAGCAGGACTGTGGTATCACAAGATACAGGTAATAAAGACCCTGCTGATAAAACCGGATGTAGTAAAGAAGCCGGTCAAAACCCACCAAATCCAAGATGGGGATGAAAGTGACCTCTGGTTGTCCTCACTGCTCATTATAACTAGTTATAATGCATTAACATGCTAAAAGATACTCCCACCAACACTATGACAGTTTACAAATGCTATGGCTATGTCCAGAAGTTACTCTATACAGTCTAAAAAGCAGAAGAACCCCCAGTTCCAGGAATCCCCACCCCTTTCCCAAAAAACTCATGAATAATCTACCCCTTATTTAGCATATGACCAAGAAATAACCATAAAAACAACCAACCAGTAGCCCTTGGGGCTGCTCTATGGAGTAGCTTTTCTTTTGTTTCTCCTCTAATGAACTTGCATTCACTTTACGAATTTGCCTTAAATTATTTCTTGAACAAGATCCAAGAACCCTCTCTTGGGGTCTGGATTGGGACCCATTTCCATAACATCTTCCTGGCAAACCACCAAGGGAAGACACTGGAGGATCCCCTGGCCCAAAAGAATAGACTGCGGCACTCACTGGCCAACTTTGGGGAAGTGGGAGGGTATTTGTCCAGAGTGAAGAACAGAATTGGGTTAGAGGCCCAACTTAGCAGGGTTAGAATCCCTCCTAAGAAATAAGGGGTTAAAGGTCTTTGGGACAATCCCCAGGTGAAATGCCCAATTTAGCAGGGTTAGAGTCCCTCCTAAGAAACAGGGAGTTAAAAATCTTTTTTTTGTTTGTTTTTTGAGACGGAGTTTCACTCTTGTTGCCCAGGCTGGAGTGTAGTGGCATAGTCTCACCTCACTGCAACCTCTGCCTCCCGGGTTCAAGCAATTCTCCTGCCTCAGCCTCCTGAGTAGCTGGGATTACAGCCATGCACCACCAAGCCTGGCTAATTTTTGTATTTTTAGGAGAGACGGGGTTTCACCATGTTGGCCATGCTGGTCTCGAACTCCTGACCTCGTGATCCGCCTGCCTCAACCTCTCAAAGTGCTGGGATTACAGGCATGAGCCACTGCACCTGGCCTAAAAATCTTTGGATTAACTTGCCTTATGCTCTTTGCTGTTGGCTGTGGGTGACAGAATTAGTCATGTACAGAAGTACACGGGACATGGGGAGATTTTTCTTCTCAAAGGAGAAAAATAAGAGCTGATGAAGATGCTGGAGATCAAGATCCCTTTGTGGCTGACAAGCAGCCACCTGAACTTTTGATTCAGTGTCACTGCACTGGGTGGGTCTTCCCCTGGCCTCCCTGAGCTCCTCGCCTGCCCAGCCCCAATTCAGGCAATGCTGTTTTCCCTCCCCTCGCCTCTTCGCCTCTCCTCCCCTTCTCTCTCTCTCTCTCTCTCTCTCTCTCTCTCTCTCTCTCTCTCTCGCACCCTTTTCCCTTTCCTATCTTTTCTGTCACTCAGGGCGACTGTCCTCTCTTCCATCCTGCCCAGGGACCACACATTGAAACTCCTAGTCAGAGGTCATTCCATCCCACTTTGAATGGATTAAATGCTTTAAGGTCATAAACTGCTTCTTTGACTTGAAAATTGTTCAACTTGACTGCTTTGGAGTCATTACATTCTAGACAAGGCTTGGGGGCCTGGGGACCTGTGGAGTTGGCCATGCCCCTTGGGTACGCTGAAAAGCATCAGACCTTGTCTGTACTTCTGTCTGGTGTCCTAGGCTTCACACCTGATACTCACCAGGATTTTTACCAAAAATAAAAGTTGCTAAGAGTTAATACTGTAACATACATAACTGAGACTACTGAATAAACAGTTTTACACGTAAGATGTGTTAAAAGTATAATGAGTTTTTGGTAAAATATAAGAAGGCATGAGGATGGGGAATTTTTTTTTTTTTTTTTGGCCTGGTTTAGAAGGTTAAAGGATTGTTTTAAGGTAGATACGATAAAGCTGAAGGTTTGAGCAAGTTGTGAAAGGTTTGTGAAAGACTAATCTTGTAAAAGAAATTCTGTGTGTAAACAATTTGGCTAAAGTTAAAGGGGTAATATTCAGTTTTTACATAAATTGAATATTAATATATGAATATTAATAAATGAAATAAAAGCACCACAGGGTTTTCTTAGAATATTAATATTTTATTTAACAGAAAATTGTAACAGTTTATAAAAGGTTTACAGGAATCTTACCTTATGGTCAAACTGATTAAGACTGGACAAATTTATCTAAGAGTTTTACTAATAATTGGGTTTAACATTCATAGTACACTAATACAAAGGTAAAATCTGGCTTTCTCTCTTGAAGAAGATTTTCATGTAATATTAAAAGATAATGAAAGATTTTTGTTTGCCTAAGCTACAGAAAAGAGGCAGGAAAAAAGAGATGGTTTGGAAAGCTAAGTTCTCCTGTATTAACAGGTAAAGGTTTTTGTCTTTTTAAAATCTTCATCATTTTGACTAAATGACTTATTATGACCTAGGATTCTATTTTATAATATCAAATGTTTTAAACCTTTGATATTTGACAAACTTTCCAAAGTAAAATTATAAATTATATCTTTTTCTTAATCTTTTAAATATCAGTCTCCTAAAGTAAAAAATGACATATTTGGCTTATTTGGTATATTAAAATCATACAGGAAGCATTGTTAAATATGAAATTGTGTTTGGCTTTCTTTGGGTTGTATTTGTATAAATATATTATTGGTATGTGTTTCAAAAATACTGGAAACATCTATAATTTTGATATGGCTTAGTGTCCGTTATCAGTAATTATATTATGTTAAATTATTGTATGCCACAGAAGCAACCAAATTTCCTTGACAATTGCATCTTTGATTATTGCTGCCCAAAGACATTTTGTCATCCACAGACAATTGTCTTGTTTTGATCCTCTTCAAAAGATGGTTTATAATCCACTATAAGATTCTGATGAGTACTTTTTTTTTTTTTTTTTTTTTTTTTTTTTTGAGATGGAGTGTCTGTCGCCAGGCTGGAGTGCAGTGGTGCAATCTCAGCTCACTGCAACCTCTGCCTCCCGGGTTCAAGTGATTCTCCTGCCTTAGCCTCCCAAGTAGCTGGGACTATAGGCACTCACCACCACGCTCAGCTAATTTTTGTATTTTTAGTAGAGGCAGGGTTTCACCATGTTGACTAGGCTGGTCTTGAACTCCTGACCTCAGGTGATCCACCCACCTAAGCCTCCCAAAGTGCTGGGATTACAGGTATAAGCCAACATGCCCGGCCTCTGATGAGTACTCTTAAAATGCAGGTCTCTGATAACTTTGAAAAGTATGCCAATAAAATAGGAAAGGACTTCCAACACTCTCTTGAAAAACTAATGTACTCGTAAATGTTGAGCAAAACGGGAATTGCATAAACTGAATAAAGGACTGAAATAATCTTTTTATGACTTTCTGCTTAAAATGTTGCCCATACTTTCCGTTTTGTTTTTCAGAGTCAAGAAAACTTTCCTTTTGAGCTGTTTACAGTTTTTATTAGGTTGATGCAAAAGTAATTTCGGTTTTGCATTGCTGGAATTTGCTGTTTGATATTACAGTATGTTCTTAAATAAATGTGGTTATGTTATAGGTCATTTTAATGGGCATTTCTCGCTTTATGTGTTTTTGCTAATGACTTACTATTTGCTGTTTATTTTATCTTTATTTTAGACTATGGAAATGACATTAGACAAAAAGCAAATTTGAGCGATTTTCTTATTCAAGTTCGAAATGGGTCATAAAGCAGTGGAGACAACTCGCAACATCAACAATGCATTTGGCCCAGGGACTGCTAACGAACTTACAGTGCAATGGTGGTTCAAGAAGTTTTACAAAGGAGACAAGAACCTTGAAGATGAGGAGCACAGTGGCTGGCCATCAGAAGTTGACAACGACCAGTTGAAAGCAATCATCAAAGCTGATCCTCTTACAACTACAGGAGAAGTTGCCAAAGAGCTCAACATCAACCATTCTGTGGTCATTCAGCATTTGAAGCAAATTAGAAAGGTAAAAAAGCATAATAAGTGGGTGCCTCATGAGCTGAGTGAAAATCAAAAAAATTGTCATTTTGAAGTGTCATCTTCTCCTATCCTACACAACAACAACAAACCATTTCTCAATCGGATTGTGATGTGTGATGAAAAGTAGATTTTATACAACAACCAGTGACAACCAGCTCATTGGCCAGACTTAGAAGAAGCTCCAAAGCACTTCCCAAAGCCAAATGTGAGCCACAAAAAGGTTACGGTCACTGTTTGGTGGTCTGCTGCTGGTCTGATGCACTACAGCTTTCTGAATCCCAGCGAAACCATTATACATGAGAAGTATACTCAGCAAATCAGTGAGATGCCCTGAAAACTGCAACGCCAGCAGCTGGCATTGGTCAATAGAAAGGGCCCAATTCTTCTCCATGACAACGCCCAACTGCACATCACACAATGCTTCAAAAGTTGAATGAATTGGACTACAGAGTTTTGCCTCATCTGCCATATTCACTTGACCTCTCGCCAACTGACTACCACTTCTTCAAGCATCTCGACAACTTTTTTGCAGGGAAAACACTTCCACAACCAGCGGGATGCAGAAAATGGTTCCCAAAAGTTTGTCAAATCCCAAAGCATGGATTTTTATGCTACAGGAATAAACAAACTTATTTCTCATTGACCAAACTGTGTTGATTGTAATTGCTACTATTTTGATTAATAAAAATGTGTTTGAGCCTAGTTATAATGATTTAAAATTCATGGTCTGAAATTGCAACTACTTTTGCACCAATTGGGTAAAGTGTATTCCCGTTAACAAAATTTGAAGCATATTTCTTTCTCTCTCCCTGATTTCTCCAGAATTTGGAAACTATTTGTATTTGTAACTTATGGCAATATAATTATTTGCATAAGTGCAGTAAGAATCTTTTTTCTTTTGTAACAGGGCACAGTTGGAGAAACTGGTTATTCTACCAAGGCTTTGACTGAAATGGCATGCTTTCAAATATAAATAGACTTCTTTAAGGAATCAAAGTTGACTTAGAGAGTCAATAAAAGCTCCTTGGAAAACTGGCCTCATACCTTGTCTATACAGTCCCTGTATAGGGTTCCTGACCTGTGGTAAGTAAAGAATGTCACTTTCTGACAGGCTCAGAAGGCCCAGGTTATCTTGGGACCCTGAGAGAAGGAAACAATTTATCCAACTCACACAGGTATCTGCAAGCACAAACCCCTGGCTGGGCTCAAACCTTTAAAAAGAAGTCTAATCTAAGATTCCTTATGGAAGAAAGTTGTATCAAAGCCAATTTAAAAAGAGCCTACACAGCAAAAATTATTCTTGCTGCACTTTATACAAATAATCAGGCCAGGTATAAAGTTTAGTTTGCTAACAAATCAAACCTATCATGCTTTGTCTTTAGTAAAAATGAGACTGGAGAGAGAAAAATTATGTTTCAGTAACTATAGTACACCTATTACTAGAATCGAGTCTTGTCTGTTGTTTTTGAGGTTTTTCCTGCAATTTAGACTGACCCAGCTTATTCCTGTGAACCAACCAGTGATGTCTGGATGCAGCTCAGAAGAAACAAGAGGGATAGGTAATGTAAAAATCTGGATCAATATTATAATTCTGGGCACATTAGGATCAGCTAGCCACTCCAAGTCAGCTTAGTTCCAACAATTGCCCAGTTCATGGAAAGCCTTCTTATTTAGTTTACTTGAGATAATTTTACTTATTTTGCTTTACTTTTGTGGAATATATTGTCACTGTGCTCTTTGTGTAGGAATGCAGGATAAGTTTACTCAATATTTTCTTAAACTGAACACTTATTAGTCTTCCAAATATCACCTTTTGTCGGAACTCAGAGTTATGAACGGCCCTCACCATATGGATGCTTTCTGACCAAGCACCTCTCTACCATGAATACAAGAGACCCTAATAGTTGGGCGGGAATATCATCACCCCTATTCAGCCCAAAGAAGAGAAGATGGATCTTCATCCCTCTACAACCCTTAGAATTAAAATTTCCTTGTAAAAGGGAAGGAGAAAATATGTCAGAGGTGTTTGAACCACAGCAACTCTATCTTGAATAGGGGCTGGGTAAAATGACCTGCTGGGCTGCATTCTCAGGAGGTTAGGCATTCTTAGTCATACCATGAGATAGGAGGTCGGCAAAACTGGTATCAGAAGACACAGGTCACAAAGACTCTATTGATAGAACAGGACGCAGTAAAGAAGCCAGTCAAAACCCATCAAAACCAGGATGTTGATGAAAGTGACCTCTGGTCATCCTCACTGCTCATTATACATTTATTGTAATGCATTAGCATGCTAAAAGACACTTCCAGCAGTCCCATGACATTTTACAAATGCCAGGACTATGTCCAGAAGTTACTCTATATGGTCTGAAAAAGGGAGGATGCCTCAGTTCCAGGAAATCCCAACCCCTTTCCTGGAAAACTCATGAATAATCCACCCCTTGTTTAGCATATGATCAAGAAATAACCATAAAAACAGCCAACCAGCCGTCCTCAGGGCTGCTATGTCTATGGTGTAGCCATTCTTTGTTTATTTACTTTTCTAACAAACTTGGGTTCACTTTATGAACTTGCCTTGAATTCTTTCTTGCACAAGATCCAAGTATCCTCTCTTGGGGTCTGGTTCAGGACCCCTTTCTGGTAACAGTATCACGTTGTGCTTTTTTCATAATTTATAGCAGAATTTATTTATCTGTTTCTCTATGATCTAAACTGAAAAACCTTTGACTTTCTGTACACTTCAGAAAACTGATAAAAAGAAAACATGTTCCTAGGTATCACATGCACAGAATGGAAACACTTAGTAAACATAATAAATGTTTTAGTTTTCTGAGCAAGACACTTCTCACCATTAGCTTAGAAATCCCAAATGGATGTATGGATAACTTGCTTTCCATTTTTTCCCAAAGTCTTATGGAGGAGGAGGAAAGCACTGAAAATGTTTAAATTGCTGTGTCTAGGCTATTAAGACTATCTCTTTCTGGTGAGGAAAACTCAATGAGCAGAACAAAAGAGAGAAGTGTGCTGGGGAATGGAGTCGAAGCCATAGAAACTAGCATAATCGCCCTTATTACAATCTCCTAAATTATGCAGGCCATAATCTCTCACCACGCAGTATGCAAGGCAGGCAGACTCTCAACTGTCCCTAATATTCTCTAGTTGCGTAACTCCCCTGGGTCCCAGCTGCCATCGTTTCTCACTAACTGGCCAACAGCCTCCTACCTGGTCACTCCAAATCCATACTGGCCACCTTCCAAGCCGTTTCCACACAGCAGCCAGAGTGACTTTTCTAGAAAGCACATCTGATCATGTTTCCGTTGCTTATTAAAAGCCTTCCCTGAGACTACACTGTAGCAAGATTGCTTCACACGGCATAATTGAGTTTCACTGGGAACCAGAAGATGCACTCCACTGTAGCCTTCACAACCTGCTTCTAGCTCTTCATACTGGCCATAATCCCACCTACACATGCTCTTCCCTCTGGCTGGAATTTCTTCCCTTCCATCTTACCTCCTACTCAGCTTTCAGATCTCAGCTAAAGTACCACTTCCTCAGAAGAATTTTATGACCTTCCTAATTAAGTGAAACCCAACCTATTACAGAACCTCATTTGAAAGTTCTGAAGAAAACAGGAGAAAATCTTCATGTCCTCAGGTTAGGCAAAGGGTTCTTGAATATGACAGCAAAAACATAATTCATAAAAAAGAAAATAAAATGGACTTCATCAAAATTAAAAATTTTTAAAGCCATCTTCACAAGGTTAACAAGAATTCTGGACAGAAATATAGTTATAATTAAGCATTAATTAGGCTGTACCTTAAGCCACTTCCTTAAAACCTAATGTCACATAACATTAGATACTGACCATCTGTATCCCCATTGTTCCTATAGACAGGATCTCTGAGGTTAGAATCATAAGGCTTTTGTTTAAGAATTCCTTAAGCAAATCCTGAATTCCAGTGGAACAGCTGAGGCCAATCAGCTTGAAGATCCCCATAGAAGAACCAAATCAACATGAGAATACAGTTTCTTCATCTCTCTGTCCCATGACTTCACTCTGCGCTCTTTGACTAATCAATGATCTCTACATTTGGTGCACTCCAAAACCCTTAAGAACCCTAGCCCCGGCTGGGCGCGGTGGCTCACGCCTGCAATCCCAGCACTTTGAGAGGTCGAGGCTGGGCTGAGGTTCCCAGGATGGAATACCTGAGGTCAGGAGTTCGAGACCAGCCTGACCAACATGGTGAAACTCCGTCTCTTCTAAAAATACAAAAATTAGCCAGGCGTGCTGGCACATGCCTGTAATCCCAGCTACTCACAAGGTTGGGGCAGGAGAATCACTTGAACTCGGGAGGTAGAGGTTGCAGTGAGCTGAGATCATGCCACTCCAGCCTAGGCAACAAGAGTGAAACTAAGTCTCAAAAAAAAAAAAAAAAGAACCCTAGCCCCAAACTCCTCAGGGAGACTCCTTTGAGGTTTCCTCCTCATTTAGTGGCTTCACAAGTAAACCATTTTCTGCTGTAACTCGGTGTCTCGGTACATTGACTTGCCGTGTACATCGGGCAAGGAACCTACTACTGTTGCACTTTTGCCCTTCAAAATATATTGAGAAAATGAAAATGCACAAGTTGGGAGAAAATACTGTAAATCACATATCTGATAAAGAACTTACACAAAATAAATTTTTTAAAACTCAACTCAATAATAAGACAAACCAAAAAATTTTTCCTTTTTTTTTTTTTCTGTTTTTTTGAGACAGGTTCTCACTCTGTTGCCCAGGTTAAAGTATAGTCGCACGATCTCCGCTCACTGCAGCCTCTACCTCATGGGTTCAAGCGATTCTCACGCCTCAGCCTTCCAAGTAGCTGGGATTACAGGCGTGCACTACCACTCCTGGCTAATTTTTGTATTTTTAGTAGAGACAGGGTTTTACCAGGTTGGCCAGGCTGGTCTTGAACTCCTGACCTCAGGTGATCTGCCCGCCTTAGACTCCCAAAGTGCTGTGATTACAACCATGAGCCACCGTGTCCGGCCTAAGAAATAGGCAAAATATTTCAATATTTCAATAGTCATTTTACCAAAGAAGATACATAAATGGCTAAGAAACATATGAAAAAAGATGCTCAACATCATTAGTTATCACAGAAGTACAAATCAAAATCACATGGCTGGGCAAAGTGGCTCATGCCTGTAATCCTAGCACTTTGGTAGGCCAAGATGGGCAGCTCTCTTGAGCCCAAGAGTTTGAGACCAGCCTAGGCAATACAGTGAGACACCGTCTCTATAAAAAGTAAACAAAATTAGCCGGGCATGGTTGTGTGTGCCTGTAGTCCTAGCTACTCAGGAGGCTGAGGTGGGGGGATCACTTGAGCTCAGGAGGTTAAGGCTTCAGTGAGCAGAGACGGCGCAGTGCACCGTAGCCCGGGTTACAGAGCAAGACCCTGTCTCAGGCAAATAAAAAAGACAAAATTACATGGGATACCACGTCACATCTACTACAATGGCTATATTAAAAAAGACAAACAATAAGTGTAGGCAAGGATGAGGAGAAACTGAAACCCTAATACACTGCCAGAAGGAATGTAAAATTGCAAAGTCACTCTGGAAAATAGTTTGTCAATTTCTTTGAAAAGTTAAACATAAACTTATCATACAATCCAGCAATTCTACTCCTAGGAACCTACGCAAGAGGATGAAAACATGTCCACACAAAGGCTTGCACAGGAATGTTTACAGTAGTACTATTCTTAATAGCCCCAAACTGAAAACAATCCAAATGTCCATCAACTGGGGAATGGATAAATACAATGTTATATATTCATACAATGGAAACTATCAGCAATAAAAAAACAATGAAGTACTGATATAGTCTATAATATGGATGAATCTAGAAAATATTATGCTAAGTGAAAGAAGCCAAATATAAAAGACTACACATAACATAGGATTCTGGACATTTATATGAAATGTCTAGAAAAGGCAAATCTATAGAGACAAAGTTGGCTATGCTTGTCTGGGGCTGGGGTTAGGAGCTGGGATTGACTGAAACTTAGCAGAAAGGAATCTTTTTGGGGTGATGCAATATTATAAAACTGGATTGTGGTGATGACTGCACAACTCCTTAAATTTACTAAAAAATCACTGAATGATACACTTAGAATGGGAAAATTTATGGCTTATAGATTACATCTCAATAAAACTGTTTGAAAACAAAAATCTCATGTGACCACGTAGTTCCTTGCTAGCACTTGTTGTGAAGTGTTAAGCATATTAAACATTCAGAGGAGAAATACAGAGTCCTCTACAAGCATTTTGCTTCTTACAGGCAGCCTCATGTAGTAGAAAGATCACAGGCTCTAAAGCCAAGACTGATATATAAAATTCTAAGCCCCCCAAATAATTGAATGGATCCACCTTCTCAGCCAAGGGGATTCCAAAGAAACCTGAAAGGCTAGTTTAGGCCACCATGGGAAGAGGGGGTCAGGCATGCCTCATCATACCATCTTCATTCTGGAGTTCAGACAGACTGACCAGCACTAACTTTAAAACACAGATCCTAAGAGAGACAGAACAGACTTTATAGCAATAAGATACCAACTCCAACCTGACTCTAGCATAACCTTACATGACAGATAAAGAAGGAAATAAAATGTTTTACCCTAAAATATGTTTCTTTGATGTATTTTGAAATGACCCTGCAAAGCCACCTTTTGTGGGGGAAAATTTGCATCTGGAATGAATCTTTTTGTTTTTGAGACGAAGTCTTTCTCTGTCATCCAGGCTTAAGTGCAGTGGCACGATCTCGGCTCACTGCAACCTACACCTCCTGGATTCAAGCAATTCCCCTGCCTCAGCCTCCTGAGTAGCTGGGATTACAGGCACCCATCACCCTGCCTAACTTTTGTATTTTTAGTACAGACGTGGTTTCGCCATGTTGGCCAGGCTGGTGTTGAACTCCTGACCTCAGGTGATTCGCCCACCTCAGCTTCCCAAAGTGCTGGGATTACAGGTGTGAGCCACTACACCCAGCCTGAATGTATCTCTATTAACATAACTAGGTCTTTCCCCTTCCAGGCCCTCCCAATCCTGAAGAGATTAACTGAGAGTATAGCACCTTTTAAAGGTCTAAATGGAAACTTTTTTGCCATCTATTGTCATCTCTAAGGGTGGCCACCTATGAGTCTCCATCTAAACACTAAGAACCTTAGGCTGAGTGGGCTGAGTGCAGGGGCTCATGCCTGTAATCTCAACACTTTGGGAGGCTTAGGCCAGAGGACTGCTTGAGGCCAGGAGTTCAAAACAAGCCTGGGCAACACAGTGAGATCCTGTCTCTAAAAAAAAAAAAAAAAAAAAAATTAGATGGGTATGGTGGCAAGTGCCTGTAGTCCCAGCTACTCAGGAGGCTGAGGTGGGAGGATCGCTTAAGCCCAGGAGTTTGAGGCTACAGTGAGCTATGATTACACCACTGCACTTTAGCCTGGGTGACACAGCCAGATCCTGTCTCTTAAAAAAAAATAAAAATAAAAATAAAAAAAACCCTTGGTCTCCACAACCCCTTATCTTAACCCAGATACTCCTTTAGATAATAACTCCTTCAACCAATTGCCAACCAGAAAATCGTACAATTCATGTATGACCTGTAAGCCCCCTTGCTTCACGTTGTCCCATCTTTCTGGATCAAACCAATGTACACCTCACATGTATTGATTGATGCCTTATTTTTCCCTAAAATGTATAAAATCAAGCTGTAAGCCAACCACTTTGGGCACATGTCCTCAAGACCTCTTGAGACTGTGTTTCAGGCCATGGTCACTCATATTTGGCTCAGAACAAACCTCTTAAAATATTTTATGAAGTTGGATTATTTCACCGACAAAACAATAATGTTCAAACTCCTGCTTCACCACTTACTAGCTGGGTAATTTTGGAAAGTTACTTAAAATCTCTCCAGTTCAGTAAAATAGGAACAAGAACAGTACAGGTTGCTGTGAGGATTAATGATAATATATGTATAATATTATCATTAAGCCCCTGATGGAGTTCAGGACATGCTGCCCTGAAATAAGGTACACCTTGCATTTGAGAAAACAGCAGAATCAGGAAGGCCACTCTCACCTTCTCTGCCCTTTCCCTCTGAAGCAGTCCATAAAATAATTCTCTAACTTTCCCCTAAAGTAGGTCCAAGACCCTCTTCAGAGAGGTATCTTCTGTATACCTGGAATAAAGGAATGTTCCTATCCCTGAAGAAAAGAATCTAGACAGGTCTTCCTAAGTCCCCCTACTCCCATTTATTACTGAAAGAATTTTAGAGATAATCCTTTCGTCCTCCAATCATATTTCTCCGTGAATCTCCACTCTTCATCAAAGTTAACATAAAAATACACAGGTGTCCCTGTTTATTTCTATCTTCATTTCTGAAGGTTCCCATGTCATGTAAAACTTATATTAAATAAATTTCTATGCTTTTCTTTTGTTAATCTGCTTTTGTTTTAGGAGTCTCAGCCACTTTGTCATGGAAAAGGAAAAGATACTACCGTTGACCCTTGAACATGGATTTGAGCTGGGCAGGTCCATTTATACATGAATTTTTTTTCAATAAAAGTTACATCAAGTGTGCCTGCCTCTCCTTCCACCTCCTCCACCTTTGCCACCCCTGAGTCAGCAAGACCAACTCCTCCTCCTCTTACTCAATGTGAAAACGATGAGGATGAAGATCTTCATAATGGTCCATTTCTGCTTAATGAATAGTAAATTTTTTTTTGTCCTTATAATTTTCTTAGTTACATTTTATTTTCTCTAGCTTGCTTTATTGTGAGAATATAGCATATTATACTTATGACATACCAAATACATGTTAATCAGCTGTTTATGTTAATGGTAAGGCTTCTGCTCAACAGTAGGCTGTCAGTAGTTAAGTTTTTGGGGAGTTAAAAGTTACGCGAACATATCCATTTGCCTTTGGGAATGGGGTCAGTCCCCTCAACCCTTGTGTTGTTCAAGAGTCAACTGTACTGTTTTCCCCTTACGAAGCTCTTTGAGATCTAGTGAAACCATCCTCACAGGCTAACAAGAATTATGTGCCAAGTTCTGGGCAGAAATACGGTTATAATTAAACTTTAATCAGGCTGTACTTTGGCCCACTTCCTCGTAACCAAAAATCATATAGCACTAGACACTGACCATCTGCCTCCCCACTGTTCCTCTAAATAGGATATCTGACCTTAGAATCATAAGGCTTTTGTTTAAGAATCAATTGCATCCCCACTCTTTCCATAGACAGGATCGCTGACATCAGAATGATAAAGTTTTTAAAGAATTGCTTAAGATGTTCTTCAGACCCTGAATTACAGCGGTACAGCTGAAGTCAACCGGTTAAGACTCCCCCACAGGAACGAAAAAAGCGTAAGCATGCAGTTCCATCTCCCGTCCTATGACTTCACCCTGCACTCTTCAACCAATCAATGATCCCCAGACAACAGCCCACTCCAAACCCCTTAACATCTCTAGACCCAAACTCCTCAGGGAGGCGATGTGCGGTTTCCTCCCATCTCCTCTTTCAGCTGCCCTATAATTACTAAATTCCTTCTCCACTGAAAGCCTTGGTGTCAGTGTAGTGACATGCCATGCCTTAAGCAACAGACCTGTTACAGTCACACTGGCTTCTGCTAACTTCTCCAGCCTCGCCGCATTCCAGCCACAGAGGCCTTCTTTCAGTTGTCTCACACCTGCCAAGTTCTTTGCTTGCTGAGAACCTCTGAACACACAGTTCCTTCTGCACAGACATTTCGTGCCCCTCCTTACTCTTTTTTTGTCCTTCAGTTTCAGACTTAATAGTCACCACGTCAGGTAGTCCCTGCCCTTTCTATACTCCTTGGTAAATTACGTCCCTGTGATAATGCTGATGACTGCTTGTAAACTCCCTCTTCTCACTAGACAAAACTCCATGAAGGTGTCCCCCCACCTCACTCTTCCCTCCTCCCTCCCTCTCACCCCTTCTCTGTGTATGTGCATTCATATATATACCTGTGTGTACATACATCTATGTGTGTCTGTACACATGTTAAAATGTATACCTACTAGACAGGGATAGACCTGCCAACCAGCACAGTGCCTGGCATACAGTGGACAATCAACACCAAATTCTATGATTTACTTTTTGTTAAGGTTTACAAAAAAAAAATGACCATTTACCCACACTCATCAAAGCACCTTTCCCAACACTGCAAAGAGGACTGAGAGACTCATTTCTGTTCCAAAATGCACATGTATATACTCTCATTAAAGCAACTATCTTACTGTTTTTCTGTCTCTTCCTTGCAGACTGCCAGCTTCTTGAGGGTAAGAATCTTTCCAATTGCGAATCCCCAATGCTTAACAAAGGAAACAGGCACAACAGGCACAAATCCTTATTGAATCAGCAAACAGTAACTCAGACAGAAATTGTTTTTTTGTTTTTGTTTTTAGACAGGGTCTTGCTCTGCCGCCCAGGCTGGAGTGCAGTGGTCTGTCGTCGGCTCACTGCAGCTTCCAGCTCCCAGGCTCAGGCCATCCACCCACTGCAATCTCCCAGATAGCTGGGACTACAGGTGCATGCCACCATGCCTGGCTAGTTTTTTTATTTTTTTGTAGGGATGGAGTTTCACCATGTTGCCCAGGCTAGAATTCATTTTTTAAAAACCTAATTTTCATTTGGGAAACCTTTACAGACACCAATATGTAAATAATCTGGTTTTACTTTGACACTTCAAATATACAGCGAAATTAGAAATACAAAACCGTATCACCCACAGCATCTCCAAAGAGCCTGTACTTTCTATAAAATACATTTACAACGTACGAGTAAATCCAAGTAATTAATTTTAGCTTAAAGATCTGAAAAGGAAACACACATGGCTAATGTTGAGGCTCAGAAACAATACTCCAAAGCATAGCACTCCTTTTTTTTTTTTTTTTGAGACTTAGTCTTACTCTGTTGCCCAAGGTGGAGTGTGGTGGTGTGATCTCGGCTCACTGCAACCTCTGCCTCCCAGGTTCAAGTGATTCTCCTGCCTCAGGCTCCTGAGTAGCCGGGATTACAGGTGCCCACCACCATGCCCAGCTAATTTTTGTAATTTTAGTAGAGACAGGGTTTCACTATGTCGGCTAGGATGGTCTCAATCTCTTGACCTCGTGATCCACCCACCTCGGCCTTCCAAAGTGTTGGGATTACAGGCGTGAGCCACCGTGCCTGGCCCAAAGCATAGCACTTTGACACGCTGAATACTTTACAGTGAAGGACATTGGAAGGGCCTAAGAAGCAAGTTATCTATGACCTTCTCCTGCCCTTCTGTCTCCGGCCCTTCTTCCTCCTGCAAAGCAAGTCACAGAAATCAGAATTCCTCTTCCCCAAAGCTGGTCACAGGCACTAGAACTCCTCTTCCCCCAAAGGAAGCTATAAAACCTAGAAAGGTTACTCTCTTCTTTCTCCCTTCAAGACCATTATTTCACAGGGGTCCTGCCCTATACTTGGGAGGAAGGACTGCTATATCGTGAGGCCAAGAATCTGAACAGACAGGCCTTGTGGGGTTTCATCTCTCAGTTACTACCATTAGATCATACCCTTTTGTCCAATCATATTTCTACACAGCTGTCCATTCTTCATTGAAACTAAGTATAAAAATAGACAGTTTTATCTGGGTCTTTGGATCTTCATTTCTGAAAGCTCCCATGTTGTAGAAAACTCTGATTAAATACATTTGTTATGTTTTTCTTTTGCTAACCTGTCTTTTGTTATAGGACTGTTGGCCATGACCCTTATGAAGGGTGAGGAAAGTTATCACAAGTCTTCATCCCTATACTATACTCTCCATATTTTTGTGCAAATATATTTTAGCAGTGTGATCTACTCTGGCCTAGAGATTGACAATCAATTCCAATTCAGTAAATCAATTCCTAATTTACTGAATATAATCTTTTGGAAGAAGCTAAAAATTGAAACTGAAATTGATACAAAAGAACAACAAAAAGAACACCCACCTCCATACACAATCGCACCCTGCCAAAGACACTCTCATGAAAATAGACTTCAGAGAAAGCCGGGCGTGGTGGCTCAAGCCTGTAATCCCAGCACTTTGGGAGGCCGAGGCAGGAGGATCACGAGGTCAAGATATCGAGACCATCCTGGCTAACACACGGTGAAACTCTGTCTCTACTAAAAATACAAAAAAAATTAGCTGGACCTGGTGGCGCATGCCTGTAGTCCCAGCTACTCAGGAGGCTGAGGCAGGAGAATGGCGTGAACCTGGGAGGCGGAGCTTGCAGTGAGCCAAGATCACGCCACTGCGCTCCACACTCCAGCCTGGGCGACAGAGCAAGACTTCATCTCAAAAAAAAGAAAATAGACTTCATATTTTCAAATAAAGACTTAAAAGATCTGGGGTTTAATTCACTTTCTGCAAGAGCCAGTTCTATTCAATAATACATTGTGATGTACAGAATGCTTTCTTTGGGCTTTTTCATGTTTTTATTGGATGTGCTGAATAGACTATTAACCAAAATATCCCTTCCTCTTAGATCAACTGGCATGCTGTTAACATTATAGAGTTTTTAAACATTTTTTACGCCCTGACTAGAAAACAGAGATGTACAAGAAAAAAGGCAGTTTCAGATTTTATTGCACAATGCTACAAAAATGCAAATGTTTACTATAATACTGTAAAACTTTCAGAACTAATTACATTACAAGCGTAGCAGCCCAGTTTTTCCTCCATTTTAAATGTAAACTTAAATTTGAGGCTGTATCTCCCGTCTCTTGCACATGTCATAAGGGTATCTTAATCTGAAAAGCCTTAGATAATTAAACCATTTTTTTTCCATTCTGCATCCTCAAACACAGGAAGACTCAATAGAACACTGCAGTGAGCCGAGATTGTGCCACTGCACTCCAGCCTGGGGGACAAGAGGAAGACTTTGTCTCAAACAAACAAACAAACAAACAAATAAATAAATAAATCTTACCTCTTCCAGCAAATCCATAAGACATGCCCATTCTGTTTGCACAGTAAACTCTTTACTTTCTTTTTTTTTGAGACGGAGTCTCGCTGGGTCGCCCAGGCTAGAGTGCAGTGGCCGGATATCAGCTCACTGCAAGCTCCGCCTCCCGGGTTTATGCCATTCTCCTACCTCAGCCTCCTGAGTAGCTGGGACTACAGGCGCCCGCCACCTCGCCCGGCTAGTTTTTTGTATTTTTTTAGTAGAGACGGGGTTTCACTGTGTTAGCCAGGATGGTCTCGATCTCCTGACCTCGTGATCCGCCCGTCTCGGCCTCCCAAAGTGCTGGGACTACAGGCTTGAGCCACCGCGCCCGGCCATCTTTACTTTCTAAAGTTATTAGTGTGAACAAATGTGAACCTGAAAGAGCCAATGCTTCAAGATGGATCCTAAGTACCTAATTGGGCCTACATTTAATACACAGTCAAGCAGCCGTTTGCTGACTAGCAGTCACACATGTACTCTGAGTTCTCCAAAAACCCACACCTCTGTTCAACTTTGAAACTTTCAGAGCTCACCTGAACGAACCCATCAGAACTCAGCTATATCAACCAGTTGTAACTAAGCAAGTCTGAATCCTGCATTTGCATAAATGAACCTGGCTGGGAACCAGGGTGAAACTTTTGTTATAAAACCCAAACCCCACCTTCGTTTTACAACAAAGGCTGTGTCTCCCTGTACTGCAAACTGTTCACTGCAATAAAGTCACTTTCCTTCAAATTTCTTTTCAGATAATTTTTGTTTACATCACTCTGTTCTTTCTGGGAGTGCTTAAAAATAAGCTAATTATACTCACAGCTTTTTGTAAATTTTCACTTAAAGGGGGTAAAAGTTTTTGATAAAAAATAATATTTGAATAACATTTGAATGTAAACTAAGGTGGTGTGTTAACCAAATAGTAGACAACAGGAAAATAAAGACTAACTCAAAACCACATACTTAGAAAATCAAAAATTAGTAAACTAGGTATTACAGAAATATATGGTTTAACATCTATTTCACTCATTAATCGAACAAACCTAACATTAAAATATCTATGTTAATGGCATTAAAAATTATAATAATTATGTTATTTTTAGGAATAATAATGGCATTGTGGTTATGTTTAAAACAGTCTTATTTTGTTAGAGGTCTACATGAGATATTTGCAGAGGAAATGACATGGCATATGGAAGCAGTTTTAAAATACCGAGGTGGAAAGGGCACAGGCAGAGGTCCAGAAGACCTTCCGCTGGCCATTTGTTGATTGTTGAATCTGGATGATGGGGACATGGAAGTCCATTGTACTACTTATTCTCTTTATTGTTGTACATATTTAGAAACTCCTGTAACAAAAAGGGAAAATAAAGCTTTTAACTGCCTATAGATTAAAGAAAAGATTTTGGCTGTCACAGTTCAAGTTCATTCAAAGAACTGTCAATCTCAATTAAAAGATTGAACAAGTATATCACCTGTCACATTAAACCTCACATTAATCTCTTTAAAGACCGTAAATCACAGATCCATGAAGAGTTTTCCTTCCCTCTGTCCCTCTCTCCCGCCTTCTTTTAGTTTCACTATAATAACCACTGCTCTGGGGTTTCGGTAGCCAAGTGAGATCTTTTGCAAGATACTTGCATATTCACAAGACAGATGCACAGAATTCCACAGGTTTAGTGACAAGTGACTGCAAGGATGTCCAATGCATTACCTCTAGGCACTGTTCACTTCTGGCAGGCCTCCACTGCAACCCTGTATCAGCCCAAGCAAACCCCAGGGGTCAGTTGATAGTACTGTCACTACTGACTGTCTTCCAACTGCATTGTGAACTTCTTGGGGGCTAGACACTTGGTCTTAATCTTTATATCCTGCACTTAGACTTACTAGGTACAAAATAAACCTTTGAGGAATAAGAGAACAAATCTGTAAATCTCAAAGTTAGCGCTCATCCTAAAACTAAATATTTTCAAATTTTCCCAAAAATTACTTTAATTCTACTATTGCACATTTGTTAATAAACTGTTTCTGAAACCAAAGTTTGAGTTCTGAAGCCAATTTGCATGTGAATAATTATCTTAATTTATAAGGTAATAAATTATCTTAATTTATTGTTTTCATTAAAGAAAGTGACAGCCTGTGGCTAATCAAAGATTTAGGAGTCACATAAACAGGAATTATAATTAGCATGACTTCATAATTACAAAGACCTTAAAATTTATTGATTGTATTGCTAGCACTGTTATTTCATTTTTTTCTCATACAAATAAGAAAAAAACCACTATTGTTCCCATTTTACAGCTGAGCAAGCAGACTTCAGAGGTTAGGTTACTTGCCGAAGGACATACAGCTATAAGTGATAAAGGTGAGTTAAACCCACCCAGGGTGTCTAACAGATTTTCAGCAGCCTGAGTGACGCTCTTCCTTTCATGGTTGTTGTGGATTTCTCCCTTACACATGCATTATGCACAGAAAACTCAGTTCTGTAACCTGGGGAGGTTTCAACTTGATTTTTTGTTGTTCCTCTATCTTTATACAAGACAAGAACCCAATGGAAAACAAGTCAGTTAACCTGTTCGGCTTGTCTGTGTAGTAATAATAGCTTACTCTTATATACAGGACTTCTACTAAATACCAGGCACAGTTCTAAACCCTTTATGTGTATCAATGCAGTCCTTACAGCAATTCAAAGATGTAGGTCTTATTAATCATTTTCATTTTTCAGAGAGGGAACTGAGGCTCAGAGAGATTAGATAACACCCACACTGGCATTTCAGCACTCCCAATCTGGCTCTGGATTCCATGTTCTTATTTTTTTCTTTTTCTAGAGACAGAATCTTGCTCTGTTGACCAGGCTGGAGGGCAGTGATGCGATCATGGCTCACTACACCTTCAACCTCCCTGACATAAGTGATCTTCCCACCTCAGCCTCTGGAGGAGCTTGGATTACAGGTGTGCACCACCACAACCAGCTAATTTTTAAATTATTTGTAGAGATGAGGTCTCACTCTGTTGCCCAGGCTGGTCTCTAACTCCTGGGCTCAGGCGATCCTCCTGCCTTGGCCTTCAAAAGTATGGGGATTACAGGTATGAGCCACCACACCTAGAATTCCATGTTCTTAATCATCTGTGACACTGCCTAATATGTACACATATATTTGGGTTAATCTAAAATACATGGTTTAAAGATTAAACCTTGTTTAACCTTTACAGTAACCAAAAGTTACTGTTCACTTACATGTTTTTTCAGGTATGTTTTATAGTCAACATCAAAATCATGAAAATTACAATGATCAACACTAGTGTACTAAAGTAGACATTGTTCTTTTCCATCTTTACCACCATAGAGAAAATTTTTGATACATGATATATATTGAAAAAAACTCAAGCAAAGACCATTTTAAACTCAACAATTTGATTTATCAAATCAATAACATCTCTGGGGCTAATCAACTCTATTAAGAAATTATATAAATTACAGTAAAGAGTCCATTGGAAAATCCTTAAAAATGAAGAACAGAGTACAGTCTACAAGCAATATTAACTTTAACAATAGGAACAGAGGCTCCCAGCACTACTTTCAAAGACAAAGGAGCAGCCTTTGTTTAAAAGACACGGGCGCAGTGGCTCACGTCTATAATCCCAGCACTTTGGGAGCCCGAGGTAGGTGGATCACCTGAGGTGAGGAGCTTAGCCTGGGCAACAAGAACAAAGTCCGTCTCAAAAGAAAAAAAAAAAGGAGAAGCTCTGCTCCTTTGCTTTTTTTGTTTTGTTTTGTTTTCGTTTGTTTCTTTTTTGAGACAAGGAGTCTTGCTCTGTTGCCCAGACTGGAGAGCAGTTGTGCGATCTTGGCTCACTGCAACCTCTGCCTCCCTGGTTCAAGCAATTCTCTGCCTCAGCCTCCGGAGCAGCTGGGATTACAGGTGCCTGTCACCACGCCTGGCTAATTGTTGCATTTTTAGTAGAGACAGGGTTTCACCATGTTGGCCAGGCTGGTCTTCAACTCCTGACCTCATGATCCACTTGTCTCTGCCTCCCAAAGTGTTGGGATTACAGGCATGAACCACTGCACCCAGACTCTCCTTTGTTAAAAGACAGTAAATCCAGATGGTTAAGTATTTCACAGGTACAAACAGACCATGTCTTGGGAGATGCTTACATCTTCAGAATCAGAACACATACACAAACCAGAACCCCATGTGGATTCTCTGCATCACCAAAAAAACGCAAAGAGTTACAAGGAGAAAATGCAGAGGCTTGCCGGGCACGGTGGCTCATGCCTGTAATCCCAGCACTTTGAGAGTGCGAGGCCAGGCAGATCACGAGGTCAAGAGATCGAGACCATCCTGGCTAACACGGTGAAACCCCGTCTCTACTAAAAGTACAAAAAACTAGCCGGGCGTGGTGGCGGGCGCCTGTAGTCCCAGCTACTTGGGGGGGCTGAGGCAGGAGAATGGCGTGAACCCGGGAGGTGGAGCTTGCAGTGAGCCAAGATCGCGCCACTGCACTCCAGCCTGGTCACAGGGCGAGACTCTGTCCCCACAAAAAAAAAAAAAAAAAAAAAGAAAAGAAAAGAAAATGCAGAGGCTCCATAAATGGATGGTTTCCACAAGCACTGACTGAGGGCCTGCTGTGTGAAAAGTGGTACAAAGCTGCTAAGGACACAAACACTGGTGGAGGTATCCTTACTCATCTCACATCCTTAGCACGGGGCACAGTAGACAGCAAGAACAGTAAACACAAGTCTCTCCTAGAGGGATCACCAGATTTCAGTACACACAGGAGTTGCCTGGGGGAAAGGAGGCTCTCCTAGACAGAGAAGAGTAAGTGAGGCTAAGCAGGGAAGGGCACACTATCACACAAGGGAGCTGTCAAGGTTCTGGCATCTAGAGGTAAACACTTACAGTACCATCCATATAATTTTAGATGCCTTGCATTCATTTATTTCAGTTCACACTGAGCATATTGTTTTCACCAAAAATTATTCAAAGTGAATCTACTGTCACGCTCTCCAGTGTGCACAGAAATAAACATCCCTCAGCACACAGAGCATTGCCCTCAGCAAGCTGTTCTGCTCAAATGCTCAAAAAACGTTTGTGGGGGAGGAAGAGGAGGACAGTGAAGTGTCTAACCATTCAAAGGAAGAGTTTCTCTGGAAGTACTTGGACATGAAAAAAACCTACTTATTAGCTGGCGGTAAGACCCTCTAATATTTCTCTCAATTAAAACAAAGTGTCCCAGCTTTCCCAATATTCTTCAATCCAACCCTAAAACAAGAGTGACAGGTTTCTGAGTACGGTCGAATGCTTTCCACCACAAAGTTATCAGTACTAATTTCTTCTGAACAGAGAGTTGAAAACAGATTTATTTCACAAACATAAACATAATTTCCTGCTATATGTTCTCTGAATACAGAGCACATGATACTGCCAGACTAGCCCAAACTGTCCTATTACAGAAACCAGTGATGTTTTCACTCTGTTCCTTCTACACAAACCAAATCCACTACAGGAAAGCAAAGCTGTGTGTGACTTTCAAGAAAACCTTTTTTTTTTTTTTTTTTTTTAACTTATTTGGGCTATTGCAGTGTTAAATTTGAAGGAAAAAAGGTATACAGTAATATAATATAAACCTACTTACTACAAGTCTGAGTAAACAAAACAAATGCGTTATTTAGGGTGTAATACAAGACAAAATCCTCTGAAGGTAATTATTAATGCTGAAACAAGACAATTTGGGAACAGACTGAATATGAGAGAAACTAAAAAGCAAAAAAGAAAACCAAATACCCCACTCATCCCCTACCATGTTGCCAACATTTTCCAAAATCACTTGCTATGGGCAAGAGACCACAGAACAACTTCTCTTTAATTTTACGGTAACATTTCCAGTTGTAACTGACATTTTGTCTCACAAAGGGACAAATTAATGGAATTAGCAAGAGTTGCAGTGAAAATGTCACTGCTAAAAAGTGACCCCTGGAAAAGAAGTAGCTACCAGAGCTGTGGGACCTGGTGGCCAAAACAGCTTTCAGTGTGACGTATGTTTTCTCTTTGAGTTTTATGAGAAAAACACTTTTCAAAATACTGTCTGGTCCGAGATATACTCAGCAAATTATACTCAGGAAGGGGAAAAAACACTGTGCAGATAACCACAACTTAGTATGATGACTAGATGTGGGAGGTGCGCCTCACGAGCTTTTGAGGAGGACCTCCCAGAAGAGGGAGAGATGGGACAGTTTCAGAGGCAAACAGGAAATAGCCCTGTGAGGGGAAGAGGGTAAAGAAATGGACTCCATGAAGAAGGGTCGGCGTGCACAAAAGCTGATGCAAGATGTGCTACGTGCCGCTGGCCCACGAGCCGTGAGACACAGAGGAGCAGGAGACACAAGCATGGCCCTCGGGATGACTTCTGTCTACTATGGTAAAGAGCTTAGACTTAATCCTGGAGCATAGTTTTCTAAGATATTATAGGCAAGACAATCTAGGTGGGCAAGGGCAGTTTTATGTGTTTATGGTTGCTATTAACTTCTTTTTCCTTTTTTTTTTTTTTTTTTTTTGAGACAGAGTCTTGCTCTGTTGCCCAGGCTGGAGTACAGTGGGACAATCTCGGCTCACTGCAACCTCCATCTTCCGGGTTAAAGCGATTCTCCTGCCTCAGACTCCCGAGTAGCTGGGATTACAGGCATGTACCGCCACGTCCAACTAATTTTTGTATTTCTTAGTAAAGACGGGGTTTTGCCATGTTGGCCAGGCTGGTCTTGAACTCCTGAGCTCAGGTGATCCGCCAAAGTGCTGGGATTACAGGCAAGAGCTGCCGTGCCAGGCTTATGGTTGCAATTAACTTCTACTCATGTCAAATGATATTGGTTTTCCATTTATAATAATAAATGTATTTTCGGCTGGTAGTGGTGGCTCACGCCTGTAATCCCAGCACTTTGGGAGGCCAAGGTGGGCAGATCACTTAAGGCCAGAAGTTCGAGATCAGCCTGGCCAAAGTGGCAAAATCCCCGTCTGTACTAAAAATTAGCTAGGCATGGAGGTGTGTGCCTGTAATTCCAGCTACTCAGGAGGCTGAGGCATAAGAATAGCTTGAACCCAGGAGATGGAAGTTGCAGTGAGCCGAGATCGCACCACTGCATTCCAGCCTAAACGACAGAGCACGACTCTGTCTTTGAAAAAAAAAAAAAAAAAGGTTGTGAAAGTGAGGCTCAAATGACTGATGTTTAGGCGACACCGCTGTAAGAAATGGAGAGCCACTGGAAGAAAGCAAAGAGATACAACTCTGTTATAGAACTCCATCCACACAGACATTTATTGGGTGCTGTGCCAATCACTATTCTAGGCCCATCAGATAGAGCAAACCCAGATAAATGTATGTTAGGTTTACAATTTAGACAAAAAAGAGGATCCAGGTCACAAATAAAATAAACCCAGGTAAAGAGAGAGAGAGAATGATATACAACGTAAAATGTGGAGAGCCTTGAGAAAGCAGCAGAAGGGAACGAGCCAGGTCATGACCTACAGGAAGAGCAGGACAGGAGGTGGGAAAAGCTGGAGGCCTGTGGGGCCTATGGGCTTGCTGGAGGGAGTAAGATGGCTGAGGGTTGCAGCAGAGGAGCCAAGGCCAGAGAGGGAGCAAAGGACTGGGCCCTGCAGGGCCTCGCAAGCCAGGACTCGGGCGGTATTCCACATGTGATGGGAGGCCACAGAGAGTTTGGCACAAGAAGGTGATGCTGTCTCTGGAGGATGAGTGCAGAGGCAGGAAGCCCAGGGAGGAGGCCCTCATGGCAGCCCAGAGGAGAGACAACGGTACCGGGGTAGGCAGTAGTAGGGGAGACAGGAAGAAACGGTGAGAGGCAGTTTGTGGGCAGCGCTGGCTGGATTTACTGATGAACTGGATGTGTAAGGCAAGAGCGGACTCAAGCAGCAATTTTGTTGATATCTCTTACAGCCTAAGCCTGGGGATGAACAGCGCTATCACCTAATGAAACGGAGAAGACAGAAGAGCCAACAAGCAGGGAGGATGAGACTCAAGACTGCAGATTTTGACAGGTTGAGTTTAAGATGCCTGTGAGCACCATCATAGGACTCTTGAGCGGAGAGTTGAATAAACCAGTCTAGAATTTAGGGGTGAGGCCAGGATTGGAGCCAATAGCATTGGGTGGTATTTAAAGTCTTAGAACTGAATGAGAATGCAGGAGAGAAAAGGCCCAAGCATTAACCCCAGAGGCACTTCAACATCTCCGGTGGGAAGGTAAAGAGCTTGGACTTAGTCCTGAAGTGTAGTTTTCTGAGACATTGTAGACAAGATAATTTGGGTGATAATGTCAGTTTTATTAGTTACGTGTTTACTTTTACAGACAAAAGGGATTAAGGAAAAGAATAGTGAAGTATGTGGACAGTACGAATAACTGCCAGACGATTCTGCAGAGAAATGAGCCTGATGGTGCAGGAGAGAGAGGGCAACGCTGCCAGAGTAAAGCACTTAGGCAGGAGAGAAAGAAGGAATCCAGCGCCTATACTGAGGGCCTTGCTATGGAAGCAGGGACTGTCCCCACAGTGTCAGGGAGGAAGCCAGAGCAAGCCGACACTGGGAGGAGGGGGCGTTAGTGCAAGGAGCACAGAGCCCTTCTCTTCTGACTGCTTCTAGTTCCTCACTGAAATCAGAGGAAAGCAATTAGGAATGGGATCAGGGAGGGGACATCACAGTTCAAGAAAAGAGCATTCTCCTAGTGTGCAGAGGAGAATGTACCAGGATTGCCAGCCTGGCTGAAGGCTTTCTAGTGAATTGTGGACAACATCTGAAGTGAGAACTCAAGAAAGGATGCATATTTTCTTCTAGCTACTCTCAGCTGCTCAGGGGCATACACCATGCAGGCAGGACAGAATTTAACCAATTACATTTTTTCCAGCAACAGAGGGAGAGAAAAGTAAGGAATTATTGCATGGTACTAGAAAAATTAATTACTTATATGGCAAAATATTGAGTGGTCATTTCATGCCATAAATCAAAATAAATTCTAGATTAAGAAAAGTGATAAGTAAACTAGAATAAAAACTGGAAGAAATAACAAGCTAATATTTCTTTCTTAGGATTGGGAGAGAATCTTCCATGCAGAAAAGCAATGGAAGATATCATTTAAAAATATTCATTTGATGCCCAAAAGGTATATGAAAAAAAATGCTCAACATCACTAATCATCAGGGAAATGCAAATGAAAACCACAGTGAGATATCATCTCCTACCAGTCAGAATGACTATTATCAAAAAGACAAAGGATAAGTGTTGGTGAGGATGTGGAGAAAGGGAAACTCTTAGACACCGTTGGTCGGACTGTAAATTAGCTCAGTCGTTATGGAAAACAGTATGGAGGTTTTCCCAAAAAACTAAAAACAGAACTACCACATGATTCAGCAATCCCACCACTGGATATTTACCCAAAGAAAAGAAAATCAGTATTTTGATGAGATACTTGCACTCTCATGTTTATTGCAGCACTGTTTACAAAAGCCAAGACATGGAATCAACTAAACGTCCATCAACAGATGAATGAATAAAGAAAATGTGGTATGTATACACAATGGAGTATTATTCAGCCATAAGAAAGAACGAAATCCTATCATTTTCAGCAACATGGATGAGCCTGTAAAACATTAAGTGAAACAAGCTCGGCACAGAAAGACAAGTATTGCATATTCTCACTCATATATGGAAGCTAAAAAGCTTGACTGCATAGAAGTAGAGTAGAATAGTGGTTACTAGAGGCTGGGAATGGAGAGTTAGCCAGATGTTGGTTAACAAATACAAAATTACAGAGAGGAGGAATAAGTTCGTGTGTTCTATAGCACTGCAGGGTGATTATAACAATTTATTGTATATTTTCAAATAGCTATAAAAGTGGATTTTGGCTGGGTGCGGTGGCTGATGCCTGTAATCCCAGCACTTTAGGAGGCCAAGGTGGGCAGATCACCTGAGGTTAGGAGTTTGAGACCAGCCTGACCAACATGGTGAAACCCCGTCTCTACTAAAAATACAAAAATTAGCCGGGCGTGGTGGCAGGCGCCTGTAATCCCAGCTACTTGGGAGGCTGAGGCAGGAGATTCACTTGAACCTAGGAGGCGGAGGCGGCAGTGAGCCGAGATCATGCCACTGCACTACTCCAGCCTGGGCAACAGAGTGAGACTCCCTCTCAAAAAAAAAAAGGAAGAAAAAAGAGTGAATTTGGAATGTTCTCAATGCAAAGAAATATCTGAGGAGATAGATATGCTAATTATCCTGATTTAATCATTACACATTATATATATGTATCAAAACATTATACTGTACCACACAAATATGTACAATTATGTGTCCATTAAATAAAAGCAAAACAATTATTTTGAATAAAAATACTAAACTTCTATGTGTAATAACCATGCAAAATTAAAAGGCAAATAATTAGTTGAAGATAAATATCTGCAATAAATATGACAATTTGAAGCCCTTAACATGTAACCCCTTCATTCAAATCTACAAGTACACTAAAACTGCAACTGAAAGCAGCCAGAAGCAAAAGCAGTTGACAACAACAATTAAAAGCTGATAAATCACATTTTACCTCCTGCCACACTTTAAACAATAATCAAATTTTATTTTTGCTATCATATTAGAAAAGACAAGAAAAAAATACTCAGGTGAGGGTCCATGAAATAGATAAAGTCATAGACATTGCTAATGAAAGTATAAACTGGCACAACCCTTCTAAAAAGCTAATGATGAATACACACCAAGAGCCTTAAAAAATGTAATACCCTTAGGCTGTAAAAATTTGTGGCCCTATCTATGTACGTATAGAGATGCGTATTACAGCACAAATTATGCTTGGCACAAAACTGGCAACTACCTAGATTTCAAACAACAGGAAAACAGTATGTTAATGACATGAGGCAATGCTCACTTCATAAGGGGAAAAAACAGGAAACAAAATTGTTTTTGTATGCTACTCCAATTTTGGATGATATGCCCATATATGTGTGTGTGTGTATAAACCTCAAAATGCTTGAGGCTATTGCAGACTAGTGATTCAATTTTTTTCCCCAGCAGCTTTTTAAATTTTCCTGTCTTCAATGGGGATGCACTGCTTTTACAATTATTTTTAAAATAAAGACTAGGGGCACTTTCATGTTAAAAAGATCTAGGCATTGTGGTTAAACATGAGCTGACCGGCAGAAAAGGTGACTAAAAAGCTATGGTCACAGTCACCATTTCTAGAAGACTATGCAGGTACAAACACCATTTTTATATGGGGTTTTGGAAAACTAGCAAGGGTCTAGACAAGAATGACCAGGAGAATAAAGCATTTATAATCAGCTACCACAAAAAGAAAAGGTCAAGGAACTACAACTCTGAAGCCTTAGAAGGCTGGTAGAGAGTGTGAACTGTCAACACACCAGATAAACACCTTCAGGACTGCTCATAAAGGGACTCTGCATGGGACGAGGTGCTAGACGACAGGACTTCAAAAGTTTTTCTAAGATACAATGGCTAGAAAGAAGTAGAAAAGGGGAGACGGCCAGAAATTCTTTTTCTGGTTTTTTTTTTTTTAGAGAGTCTCACTCTGTGGCCTAGGCTGGAGGACAGTGGCACCATCTTGGCTCTCTGCAACCTCTGCCACCCAGGTCCAAACAATTCTCCCGTCTCAGCCTCTCGAGTAGCTGGGATTAGGCACCTGCCACCAAGCCTGGCTAATTTCTGTATTTTTAGTAGAGACAGGGTTTCACCATCTTGGTCAGGCTGGTTTCGAACTCCTGACCTCATGATCCACCCGTCTCGGCCTCTCAAAGCACTGGGATTACAGGTGTGAGTCACCGAGCCCGACTGTTTTTTGTTTTGTTTTGTTTTGTTTTTTGAGATGGAGTCTCACTCTGTCACCCAGGCTGGAGTGCAGTGGTGAGATCTTGGCTCACTGCAACCTCTGCCTTCCAGATTCAAGCAATTCTCCTGTCTCAGCCTCCAGAGTAGCCAGGACCACAGGAGCACACCACGCCTAATTTTGTATTTTTAGTAGAGACCATGTTGGCCAGGCTGTTCTTGAACTCCTGACCTCAGGTGATCCACCTGCCTTGGCCCCACAAAGTGTTGGGATTACAGGTGTGAATTCCAGGCAGGAATTCTTTTAAAATTGTTACTCAGAAATCAGCATCTGCAATAGCGAAGACTTGACTTTAAGAATGGTGAAATATTTCCTGTCCAAGGGGGACACAGTGTGGAGAGGGGAACTAGAGGTCTTACTAGTCTTTCTTCTAATCCTGTCCTGAGCTTCAACCCACACTCCAAATTCAGAGGAATCTTTCCAGGGTTCTGCAGCATAAATCAGCATCTTTTTTTTTAAACACTGGGTTTTTATTCTTAGAATAGCCCTGTATTAAAGGAGCACTACACAGCAAGACCAGGAAGCAGTTCAAATACAGTTAAAGATGAAATCTCTATATGCTACTTAGCTACTCAAAGTTTGTGGTATAGAAAGAGAATAGGGGAAAGGGACTGGATATAAATGCAATACATAAAGAACACTGAACACTATGGAAAGTGAAAACTTGTCTAAATTCTATTGTTTACGTTTTAGCACTTCCCAGGAATGCCTGTGGTGAAGTGAGAAAAACACAGGTTTTGAGGGCAGACGTTCCTGGGTTTAAATCCCTGCTGAAATGCTTACTAGCTGGGTGACTTAAGTCTCAATTTTCTCATCTCACAAGGTTGTTTTGATACTATTTGAGATACTGTGGTACTAACTATGAAATGCAAAGTACAGAAGTAACACATGTACATGCTTAATAAGTAGTTTCTTTTCATTAATTCATTAGAGTTTTAATAGAAATAAGCAGAATTATACTTATATACCTTTATATACCTATAATGGTATGACTGATATTCTGTGCCACATTAATTTTACTAAATGAAAGAAAAAATCCCAGTGGTTATTTATTTTTTGATCACATCATTGCAATTACTATGATAATTCTTATTATATATACTTTCATTTTCAGTTAAAAAGAAACATAATTAGAACTGATGAGTCATCTTCATGTAGTAAGTTTCTGACTGTTCAATTCCATTTTATCTACTGCAGTATTTATTTCATAGGTTTTCAAAACCGGAATTAGAGACTTGAAAGTGAATAGCATATTAATAAGTATCCTATGCTACTCTTTCATACAAATACTTTAAATGATTCTTAAGAATACAAAAGGATATTAAATAGTTCAATATTATTCCAATGCTTCTTTAGTTACTTCCCCTATCTTAGGGTAAACACCATTTACTTTCTTAAATAAAAACAAATTAGCCAAATTTCAAATGCTTATTCATTTTATTTTATTTTAGAGACAGGGTCTGGCTCTGTTGCCCAGGCTGGAATGCAGTGGTGCCATCACAGCTCACTGCAGCCTCAAACTCCTGAGCCTCAAGTGATCCTTCCATCTCAGCCTCTCAAGTAGGTAGGGTTACAGGTGCATGCCACCATGCCTGGCTAATTTTTAAATTTTTTTGTAGAGTGGGGGGGTCTCACTATGTTACCCTGACTGGTCTCAAACTCCTGGCCTCAAGTGATCCTCCTGCCTCGGCCTTCCAAAGTGCTTGGATCACAGGTGTGAGTCACTGCTCCTACCCATATACTTATATTTATGCTATGGGCATACCTTTACAGGGAAAGCCAGCTGAATATTTAAGTAGGAGTGAGAGTTTCTCAGCTCAGGTGGCCACTTGACTTCTCCCCTGCTCTAGAGGTTTATAAAAACCATTAGGCAACTACCAATCTTCTGAGAAAAGTACAAACTCCATCACAGTTGCCTTCAACAGTTTAATCAGCAGAGCTACAAGATCCCACAGGTTATTTTCCAGCACACACCTCTAAAAAGTTAAGACAAAATCATGAAGCTCCATATGAATTCAACAGACAAACTCTCTTGTTAAGGCTGACAGCTAAAATTTTCAAAGATTTCTTTTTGTGGTTTTAAAATTTAGTTTTCTGAAAGGTATAATTTTTGCTGTCAAGTTATACCATGTTCCAGCAAAAAGGTAATGAAACAGAATAGCTGTATTTATTCATGATACCAAACATTTATGATAGACAACAAAACGTTGTCCTGATTCACTTCTAAAACACTCTATTGCTATAATTATTGATCACACAATGGTGGTATATAATCATTACAAGAAATCCCAGAAAGGTAACATTTAAATATCACAACCCTAATCTCGATGCTCTATTTTTATGTAGTTTAATACCTAAACAAGCTGTTAAAGTGCCAATTCCCCTTCAATATAGAACACCGTCTTAGAGAATTTCAGGTCATGCCCAGTATGACAACTTAAGACAGGGTATTAGAATAAAGAATCAGCTACGTCTTAAAAACAAACTGTCTTAGAGCCAAAATTAACAGACAAGATACAAATATTTTGGTATTACAGGACACAGATACTAACTTTATTTAAACACTGTTACATAAATATAAACCAGCTTTTAAAAAAACGAATATACACTTACACATATTGATGTATGAGAAAAAGATGAGCAGACACCTCAAAAATCTTGCGAGTATTTACCAACAAATCAAGATTTTCAAGGAGTAATTTCTTAGATGAATAATCTAAAATATTAAAATTGAATATCAGATTATACCTATATGCAGATCTTTACTCTTAGAACCATTATTTAAGATAATGACTGAGAGAAAATATGTCATTTATTATACATTCCCTGTAAGTAAATACTTTAAAAATAAATGCCACAGTTCTCACTGATAAGTTTTTTCCTGAACACTTAATCATGAATAAGAATGTGGTAAAACCTCTAGTTAGAATCTGATTCCATTAATGCTCCAATTTTGTAATTAACTCCTGAGCTATTATTTTACTTCTGTTACTATGTCTGTCTAAGCTTGCAGGGTTTTGCTATGTTATACATATACAGGCGTGAGAGAGGGACACAAAGAAGGAACTTTTCTCTTAAGTTTGATATATCTTATTCAAATTTGTAATATTAGAAAGAGAATAACTTTGATAGACAGATGAGAGATAACATGTACTTCTTTCATTTTTTTTTTTTTTTTTCATTTAAAGAGAAGTGGCTTCCACCTGACAAGGCATGATCTATATAACATGCCATAACGTATGTCAACTTAAAGAAATAACAGGGAGTTTTTAAAAATGCAGTAACTATTAAAAATTATTCCTTAGTTACCACCCCCATGGATAGTACAATAAATTACTCAACAAAAATGTACAGTTATTTTTTCAGGTATTTTTTGCAGTGAGTTCCACAACTTCAACATTCTTGTATATATATTAATATATATATAAATACCACACAGAGATGTCATTAAAACCACAGCCTCTGGCTAACAGATAAGGAATACACTGAAGTTCTATAAAATTATGAAAAGAATATATATACATATATATATATTCAAACTACATGAAGCATTATGACATTTTTCAAAATTCATATTGAAAATCAGCCATTTTAAATGAACCCATATAGTACCATAGAATGAATTTTAACTTTATACTATCTTTGGATATGGCTCACATATTTAACTCTATTAACTGCCTCTTGGAAAATGAACATACTAGCAGCAAGGGATGCTGAATTAGTTTTATGGAGCTGCACCGGACTTATTATTCAAATAGCTAGCATTATTTTCCTGGTATTTTATATTTATCTTTCAATACAAAGATTGCTTCATAAAAAATGTCAGTTTGATGAATTTCACCTGATGCATGAGAAGACACATATTATATAAAAAAAAAAAAGTCCTACATTTCCATGCAACATTTTAAACTTATTTTAGGTATTAATTTAGTAAGTATTACTTGTTGGTAATAGAAAGAAACTAATAATACTCTCATAAAAATGCACTGCTTGTAGGTTCAAGTCAAGTTGGAATTTAATTTCTGCTTTTTAATAATATATCATCTGCATACCATGCAAATACAGCAATGTATCCAAGCATGGAAGTAAACATTTCAAAGGAAAGCAGCAAAGGAAAAAGAAAATAAAGTTCCACCTACAGAGATCCCTCTGACTATTTTCGGTGAGTCCTGGAGATGACATGGATGTGAGACCTGAATGAGTGAACAGAAGCTCAGTGCTGGTCAAGTGAAGCCTCCAGTTACCAGGCAGCTGCCCTCACGTGCATCTTCTGGGATGTAGAACAAAGGAAGTGAGGCTGAAGCCAGAAGCAGGTTTTTCCAAAGAAACTGTAGTAAGCCTGTTAGTTTTTTGCTGATGGCTGAAGCAGACATACATTGGAATCTACTGCCTCTATAAAAGCAAAATGCAAGCTCTCAGGGGCTCTAGTGTGCAAGGATGTATGCACCGGTCTGGGACCATACCAAATGCAGCTCAAAATGGAGGGGAGGGAAGGCTGAAAATATACTAAATCCATATGAATTTATCATCTAGGTACAAAGATGCTTTAGTAACACAGCAAAAGAGATGAAATCTTGCTATTTGAAAGTAGTAACATAAAAACTAAAAATATAGTTCATTTCATAACACACAAGGCATCTATAATTTTCCCCCACCTCATTTTAAATGTAGCATTAGCCTAAAGGTTTTTTCAAATTCAGCAACACTAACCAGGGGCTTGGAATGTGCTGTGTATTTTTAATAAGTATCTTAAATCATCAATTCTAATACTTACAAACACTTCTCCACAATCTTTTCCTTTTTGAAAATAGTATGGTCTAAATCCCACTCCTGCTGGTCCCCTCTGAATCACAGCTCCATCAATCAGCCACTCTCACTGTATCTTCAACCTCTCCCTCTCTACAGCTTCTGTTCCTTTTTCACAGAAATATACTCAACTTCCTCCCAAAATTAAAAAAAAAGAAATCCTTCCTTCAACCTAACTCTCTCCTCTAACTACTCTTCTTTCCTTCCTTTAGCCTTAGCTTTTGAAAGCATTGTCTCTACTTCCTCATTCATTTAAATATTTAATAAGCACCAAAGTGCCAAGCACCGGAGTCACAATGGTGAACAAGGCAGAACAGTCCACTCATTCCAATCCTCTGCCATCTGGTTTCCACCCCCAGCCCCCATATACACAAAACCATGCTGCTGAAAGTGTCCTCATTAAGATCACCCATTAGCTTCTCAGGCTATATTTCAGTTTGCCTTCTCCACAACAATACGACACTGCTTCTTGACATCTCCTTGAAATGTTCTCCTTATCACATTTTCCTCTTTGCCTCTTGGCCTCCCCTATCGTCAACTAGCTCTCTTCTCGTGCCTGTCTGGTGAATGTTGGTGCTTCCTAGATTTCTATGCATTGTCATCTTTTTTTCATTCTGTCCTGTTGTTTGTGGGCAACGTCATTCAAATCCCGGGCTTCCATTCCCACCTACATGCTGGCTACTTTCAAATCTAGCTCAGATCTTTCTCCTGAGGTTCAACCACCCACTGGACACTTCCACCTATAACGTCTTACAGATACTGCAAATTTAACATGCTCCTGATGAAATTCACTCAATAAGAATGAAATATTAAGGAATAAATTTAAGATTTACATACTGAAAACAACAAAACTGCTTAGAAAAACTGAAGATGACTTAAATAAATAGGGATACATTCCATGTTCATGGATTGAAAGACTCACTATCATTAAGATGACAACTTTCCCCAAATTGATCTATACATGCAACACAACCATCCCTATTAAAGTCTCAGAAGGCTCTGTTCTTTGTTAGAATTGTCAAAATGATCCTAAAATTTATATGGAAAGACAAAGGACCTTAAATAGTCAAACCAATTTTAAAAAGAACTAGGTTGGAGGACTTAGACTTCCCAATTTCACATCTTACTACGAAGCTACAGTAGTCAAGGCAGTGTGGCATTGGCAATAAGGAACAGAGTGGAGAGTTCAGAAAAAAATTCTTACATTATGGTCACTGGTTTCCCACAAAGGTGCCAAAGCAATTCAATGGGGAAAGGAAGCTCTTTTCAAAAAATAGTTCTGAGGCTTGTGAGGGAGACTTGGGGCCTGTGCAGCCTTGAGCCCCAAGGTCTGCCAAAAAATGGTTCTGAGACAACTGAACATCGATGTGTAAAAAAATGAAGGTGGACTTTCAACTCACACGAACACAAGGCTTAACTGAAAATGGATCATAGACCTAAACATAAGAGCTAACTAGTGTTGTCAGGGATGAGGAGAAACTGCAGCCCTCACACACTGCTGACAGGAACGTAAAATGGTATAGCCATTCTAGAAAACAGTTCAGCAGTTTCTCAAAAAGTTAAACACAAAGTTGTCATATAATCCATATATTCTAGTCTTAGCTATATACCCAAGATAAATAAAAATGTATGTCAACACAAAGACTTGCATAAGAAAGTTGATGGCAGTATTATTCAAAACAGGCAAAACCTGGAAACAATCCAAATGTCCATCAGCTGGTGAGTGGATAAACAAAATGGGGTCTATTCATACAATGAAGTATTAATTCAGCAATAAAAAGGAACAATATAGTGATTTTTTATTCTACTCAGTTTCTTGAATCTGTGTCTTTCTCTCCATTCTAGCAATGCCTTAATTCAAATCTAATAGTTTCCCAACTGATCTCTTTTAATCTAGACCTGCTCTTCTCTAACCTATCTCCTATATGATTTCAGAAAACTTGCTTTAAAATGTAAATCTGATCCTTCTACCCTGATTGAAACCCTCGGGGATAACCCACTCCCTGCCCGGACTCTATCAGCTACAACAATAACCTCTGAGCTCTTTTTGATCATGCACCCCTGACATAGGCATGAATTCCTGTTCTATTACATAATATACAGAAAATTGACTTTTAAAAGGATGACATAAAAAAACAAAAGTTTCAGTTTCCTCTCTTTTCCTCATGCTTTGCAAGCCCACATTCCTCTTTGAAGACCACTGGCCTAAAGGGAAATGTCCAAGTTCCTGTGCACGGCACTCAAGGTTGGGTACCAGTTGTTCCTTGCCTCTCTGTCCAACTTCATCCCTCATCACTTCACCCCACACACCATATGCTTCAGCCAGGCAAATTATTTGTGGCTCCTTCAATAAATAAGAAATTAAATTTTAACTTGTATTCTTGAAATAAACGTATCTGCATCTTTACAACTGTTCTTTCCTCTTCCTGAAATGTCTTTATTATCCTTTCCAGCCCAGCGAGTCATCATTCAGATCAAGTGTAATGACCGCTCTCTGGTTGATTACTCCCACCGTAGCGTAGTTATTTCTATTATTTCTATATTGTATTCAAATTATACGTTTGCCTTTCTAACCTATAAGCTTTGCCACAGTCCTTTAGCTCCCTGAGGACAGAGGACAGTAACATCATCCAACCTGAGTCACTTAAATATTGCTAAATGGCAGCTGAATAGTTTTGTCTCACATGTTAAGCAAATTCTTTAAGTGAACCAACAAACTCTCCTGAAGTTTACCATCTAGCATCATCATCCCTATCTGTAACATGCTAAGGGCTGCCAAGCCAGTAACATGCATAAGCCACATCCATGAGTCATCCAAACAAGTGAGACTCCTCAAAGACTCAGAATTCTCCAAGTCAGATGACTTGTTGCCTTCTATTTTTACTCAAATTTAGCCATCATCATCACTGGGAATTGCTCCCCTTCTAAGATTTCAAACTGAAATCTCTTCTTTGACCACAAGATCCGCCTCAACCACTAAAAGTGTTCTTCCCCTTTATGGGGTACCTCACCTGCACCATTCAGCCTGCTTATTCTCATGGTCTGGTCAGGCCTCTCCTCTCCAGTGTGAACTCCACAGCCAATCATTTCAATCACAGTCTCATTAGCATCCATGGTTACCATGCCTGCTGGTCCATCTTACATGTCTTCCCATTTCCAACTCTGTATTAGCCAAAGCATATTTGTTTTGCTTTTTTATTTCTGCTTCTGAGCCTAGCCCTGAAAATTCATATTATCATTCCTTATGTGAATTCTCAAAAAATTCTTTCATCCTTCCATGTCAACTTTTCCTTATATTATCAGCCATCCTTTCCTTCTCTAAGGTCTTAGGAAAAGAGATGTCCCTGGACACCCTCCAAGGATAACCTATCTGGATACCATTTCCTTCCATTTTCTTTAATATCATAATGACTCCTTCAATATCTTCAACTATACCTCCCCTGACTTTGACCTGGATCCTATCTCGTTACATTTTCATTTTTTTCTATCCATTCATGATTGAACAATTAGTTCATGTCACCTTTATTTCCTAACTACTCATACATTTCTTTTTTTGGAGACAGAGTCTTACTCTGTTGCCAAGGCTGAAGTGCAGTGGCACAATCTCGGCTCACTGCAGCCTCTGCCTCCCAGGTTCAAGCAATTCTCATGCCCCAGCCTCCCAAGTAGCTGGGACTATAGGCACCCGCCACCACGCTGGGCTAATTTTTTTGTATTTTTAGCAGACATGGGGTTTCACCATGCTGGCCAGGCCGTTCTCGAATGCCTGACCTCAAGTGATCTGCCTGCCTCAGCCTTCCAAAGTTCTAGGATTACAGGTGTGAGCCACCATGCCTGGCCTATTCATACACTTCTGATTTTCAATTCGGATTTACCCTTTATAAACAGCTCTTTCAGGTCACCAATGACCTGTTCATTGTCAAATCCAATAGGCTCTCCCCATTTGGCTCAACTTCTCTGCATTACTTGTATAACGGATTACCACTTTTCCTCCTTTAAACTCTCTCCTCTGCAGTTTTGTGGGGTTTTTTGGTTTTTTTTTTTTTTTTTTTTTTTTTTTTTTTTTGTCACTACATTGCCTTGGTCTTCCTGTTTCTCTGACCACTCTGGTTCTGCCTCTTCCACTGCCTCTGTTTTCCAGAGCTAAGTCTTCAATGTCTTATGTCTTTAAAGACTATGAAAGCTTACGTACTCTACATGTGCTTACAATAATGGAATGCCTTCCCACTAAAAATATAAAATAAGGACTTTTATGATCCTAACCTCCTTTTTCTGCTATTTAATATTTAAGTGACTGTCACTAAAAAGTTTAAATGAATGCAGTATTTGGGGAACACAGAAAAATTTCCGACTGCCAATATTAAGACAAGAACAACTGGCTTTAATAATCTTGCAGAGATTGGCCATATGCAGCAGAAGTAAGGTGAACACAACTCATCAACCTCTATGGAGTACAGAAGGGAGAATCCAGAACTTGGTGGATGATATTAATGTACATTACTAATTTTGAAGGTTACTAATTTTGTATTTTGGTTCTCAAAAGTTAGTTTTCCCCCAATTTAGAAAAGAGCTTCTAAATATAAGTTGAATAAAGCAATTGGAGGAAGTAATACCTTTTATTTTCCTGCAACCTGAAAAGGAAAAAGGCAATATTCAAAAAATAATAAATTGCCACAGTATGTTCAAATTTTTAAATGTTTTTTTCTTCACTAATACTTTGGAAGATCTATTACATTTCTGTTTTTCTTGTTATAGGGTTCTTTTTTTTTTTTTTTTTTGAGACAGGAGTCTCATTCTGTGGCTCAGGCTAGAGTGCAGTGGTGTGATCTTGGCTCACTACAACCTCCGCCTCCCGAATTCAAGTGATTCTCCTGCCTCAGCCTCCTGAGTAGCTGGGTGTACCAACCCGCCTGGCTAGTTTTTGAATTTTTAGTAGAGATGGGGTTTCACCATGTTGACCAGGCTGGTCTTGAACTCCTGACCTCAGGTGATCCACCCCCTCGGCCTCCCAAAGGAGGCCCTTCCAAAGTGCTGGGATTACAGGCGTGAGCCACCATGCCCAGGCCTCGTTTTTAAAATATTAGCAAAACACTCAAGAAGAAACAATTTTGAATGAACACTGATACTAAAAATCTTGATATAATGTAACATTCAATTTAGGGTTTGTTCACATTTGAGATCTTTAATTGGCCTGTGGGTGGATTTGATGTGCTGTTAATTGTACATAATTAGGAATGTGTGTATAAACAAGATATTTCAGCTTAAACTGAATTTTTCTATCCGGTAATATGCAACACTACCTAACCTTTTGCAAACTGCTATTCTCTTCTTTTTCTCTGAATATTGTCATACTAAAAAAAGTATGCCTCAGCACTGAGATGCAAGTAAAACTGACATTTTACATAATCTGTGTCCCTGCCCTGTCTATTAATATTAACTTGATTGTTTTTTTCATCTCTTACCGTTACATAAGAAGATACTAAACTAGTCAACCAAAAGAAAAGAATGAGAAGGAAAAGGCATTTTATAAGGATTTCAAATCTTATTTTAAAGCACTGATTTAAAAAAAAAAAGTATACAAGTAGTGGTTTACAAATCGAATTAAGAACAATGACAGCCATGACAACACATTATATCACATGGTCATTTAACATTACCTTCAACAAACTGGCCAGGAGCTTAATCATTTACTACAGCTGTAGTAGGTCAAACAGAAATCCAGCCAAACAAGGCTGTTCAATAATAACTATAGGAGGAATATGCCTTTATACCTTTTATCTTGAGAATTTGTCATTTTTTCTAAATTCAAACAGATCAGACATATCAACAATTCAACCACAAACGATATACTTGGAAATCTTTCACCATTCAGCAAATCTAAAGGACAATGCTGGTTTATATGTGAAGTATAATAAGCATAAAACAACTAAATCAGAAGTGATTTCAAAAAGTTTTCTCAGTTATTGAAATGAGTCTCTCGAGAATAGGATTTCTAGTACTTAATTGCTCATGAGTAATTAATTGAAAAATGGCAAACTGGAAGAACCTTGAGCTGCTGGAAAGTTTGTATTTTTTTCTGTTTTCCACTAGCCTTTCTCCATGACCAGTAACGGTCAATATAACCAAGAATCATTCTCTAGTGTCCCTCCTTCAGGCATTCCCTAAACGTAAAAAGTAATGCTGGGTGCTTTTGGAATCTCAGAATATATTTCATCTGAGCCTCTAATTTTACAGATGAAAAGAGAAACTGTGCCTGAAAAGGTAAGAGACTCATCCAAAGTCACAAGACAGCAGCAGAGCAGGACCCAGCACTGAAGACCTCTCAGGAGGTTTGAGTGACTGCAAGGTCAATTGCAGGGGCACCTCTTGATCTTTGTCACCATTCCCTTTCCACGTGGCCCAGACTGCACAAGAGAAACCAGAATCTTCTTAAACTATGATTCTCAACAATCTCAAAGTTAGCACTGCACCTTCCTAACATACCATTCATAAAGGTCATTAGCAGAAACTCTCACTTGGTATATGTGCTAAAGAGAATATCAAAACCACTTGTGATTAAACAAAACCTACAAAAACAGTATCAAGTTTTACTTTTTGTGTAAACTGATTTTAAAAAAATGAGTTCGCTGATCATTATCAAGAGAGAACATCTGACACCAATTAACTCTCAACTATTTTAAAGTGAAGAATTAACACAAAATTACCTTTGAAGGTTTCAAGTTCCTTCCTGTAGGGGGAAAAAAAAAGACAAGACAATGCAAATTTAAAATCTCTTCCCAATGAAAACTGTTCTTCCATCATAATAAAAATTTATGTACTTTAAATGCCCACAGTCGCATTTCTGGATCTTCACATATCAATTATACTTTACTGAAATGACCAGTACAATGAGCCTAAACCAACTATTTTCAGTTATTTCTGCTATTTTCTATTAATGGCTCAAAAAAGTCCCACCAGAATCCAAATAATAATCTAAACAATTTCATCTAAACAATAAAACAATTATAACAACACAGCATTTTAATCCCAGCTATGAACCATCTCATATATATAAGAATCAGTTTATAAAATGCACTTAACACAATTTTTCCTTGATGGATAAATATTCCATACTGGATTTTTGAGATCATTAGTTAAAAATTATCCAAAGTAGAAGCAGTTGTTTTCCCTTTCAACAGCAAAGGAAAAAAGGGGGAAAGCACATATCAAAGGATGGAGGTGCACAGCTCATTCTGCCACAAAGGGCCAAGCCTCCAGGAATCTTCTGGTTTATTATTCTGTTAATGTTAAGTAAGGATGCCAAAACACAAAGGTCCCTGGGAAATGTACAGTGGGGAAAATATATATTAAAATAAACATTTTGTGACAAAGAAAGCAAAGCAAGTTGTTTTGAGGCTTTCCCTCAAAATTTTGTAGTTACGTATTTTTTTCCTCATTATCAGTACTAATGAGTAATTCTGAGGAAATAAAGGCTGTTATCCCACTTAAAATATGAGACATTTATTTTTTACTTGCACTCTAGAGTTTTACTAAAAATCTAGAGATGTTTTGAATTCTTAAATCAATTTTCTACACACCTAATTACAATACCCCTCATGTTCCAAAATAGCTGACTACATTCAACAGCTGCTAGAAAGGACTGGCAAGCTGCCTACTGAAAGGCCAAGTAGATAATGTTCTTGCAACAGCCAAAGTGAAGGTTCTTAAATCAGATGGTCATCCCACTCCTTTTTTCCCTAACAATATCTACTTATAATAATTATCCAGCACCATGGTTCAAAAACTATGCAAGAATTTTCAATCCCATTTTTCAAAAACCTGTGTGGCCGGGCACGGTGGCTCACGCCTGTAATCCCAGCACTTTGGGAGGCTGAGATGGGCAGATCACCTGAGGTCAGGAGTTCGAGATCAGCCTGGCCAACACAGTGAAACCCCATCTCTACTAAAAATACAAAAAAATTAGCCAGGCATGGTGGCAGGCGCCTGTAATCCCAGCTACTAGGGAGGCTGAGGCAGGAGAATCGCTTGAACCCAGGAAGCACAGTTTGCAATGAGCCAAGAAGGTGCCACTGCACTCCAGCCTGGGTAACAGAGCGAGACGCTGTCTCAAAAAAAAAAAAAGAAAACCCTGGGTTGTTTCCCTTCAGTCAATAAAATAATCAACTTCATTCTTAAAAGCTTAACTAGGTACAAGCTACATATGCCTAAAATCTGCTTTATACCCCAATAATAAAAACCAGAATACAACGGGAAGGCAACATGTATCATAAGAGGATCTCAAAAAGATATCTTCAATCTACTTCTTAGTGACGTCCTCACATTAGCAATTCCCCGATGTGCGGAAAGTTGACGGAACACTCAGTTCAATATTCTAATGAGCAATTCTTTTTTTTCTATGATTACAATCTTTAGAGAGCTTCTAATTTTCTTCTTTTAGAATGTGTGACTGTGAGCAGAATTTCTAAAGGGCTCTCTTGTTTTAAAAAGCTGAAACTCAGAATAATGATTTCACACACACTGTTCTTCTCCTACCCCCAAATATTAACAACCATAAAAACAAGGAATCCAGCATCTACTACTAAATACATTAATGAGTGAGTGTGCAATTGAGGAGGGTGCTTTTCCTATGGACACGTCCTGCACACCCTGTAACCGTCTGGCTGCTGCTGTGAAGAGGACAAGCCCAGCATTTTCTGGGTATCCTCTGTCACACAGTGTCATGACCCACAACTCCACAACTGCCAGTGAAATTTCCAAGAAACTTCCCTTCAGAAAGAAAATCATTCCTGTACCCAATTCCTAAAAAAGATGACTGCTTGAAGTAGTGGTGGTACAAATAATTGGTTTAAAGAAAAAAATCAGTATTACGGAACCCTTTTTTTTTTTTGAGACAGAGTCTCGCTCTGTCGCCCACGCTGCAGTGCAGTGGTGTGGTCTCAGCTCACTGCAACCTCTGCCTCCCGGGTTCAAGCAATTCTCCTGCCTCAGCCTCCCGAGTAGCTGGGATTACAGCCACTCACCACCACGCCTGGCTAATTTTTGTAGTTTTAGTAGAGATAGGGTTTCACCATGTTGGCCAGATTGGTCTCAAACTCCTGACCTCAGGTGATCTGCCCGCCTCGGCCTCCCGAAGTGCTGGGATTACAGGCGTGAGTCATTGTGCCCGACCAGTATTATGGAACTTTTAAAGAACTGATGAAGTAAAGCAGCAGCACTGAAAGCCTTGAAATTTCACAATTTTTAGGGTGTACTCCACCATCTGTTAGAGGTACTCAGCATTTGGAAATACAGAAAATGTAAGAGAAGGCAGGGAAAGGCACGTCAGTCACAGGCAGCAGTGACTGTGAGGTCACAGAGGCCAAAGACGCAGGTTATATTTAGGAAACAGACTTTAGAACAGCAATACTTCAGCAAGTACTTGTCCTGAAGCAAATACTTCAGAACAGCAGGCTGAATGAAGAGAAAGTAATTCACATAAAAAGGTAGAGTTCTCAGTGCCAGGCTAAAATATTTTGTTTTATTTTTAGCAGGAGAATAACATGAGCAAAGCTGTATTTTAGGAAGAACGTTCTAGCTGTGATGGATGGATATATTGGCAAGGGAGAGAATAAAAGCAGTGAGTACTCAGGAAACCATGGGGGGCACGTGGGGAAGAGCTAATTAATACTTGGAAAGAGCAATGTTAAGTGGCAATGACAATGAAATGAAGGATTCCAATTTGAAAAGTATCATAAAGAAGACTCAACAGCCCAAGGCATCTGACTAAATGGGGTAAGGAGAGGAAGGAGACAAGCATGCTAACCGGGGCAGTTCTAGTCTGCATCATGAGAAGGAAAAGATTTTGGAGGGCAATGCATGAGTTCAGTTTGGGAATTGCTGAAACAGGAAGACCGAAAGCTGCAGAAGGGATTCCCATCCCCTTCAGCCTACTTGAGGATTTAACTCCTACAGATTCCTAGTCCCTTGCTTCGCATTCACTCTTGAACTCATTCCAATTTGGCTTCTGGACTCCCCACTATGCAATCAAGGCCACCAACAATCATCATGTTGCCAAATCCAGTGACCACTTCTCTATTTTCATCCTAATCTTTCAGCAGCATTTGATGCCAACTAGTGGTTTCTTGAAACAGTTCTCTCTAGTGTTCTCCTACCTCCTCAGTTTTGTTTTTTTTTTGTTGTTTTTTTTTTGCTATTGTCTCCATCCTTCCAGACCACCCGATGCTGGAGTGCTACAGGCTTGGTTCTGAGCCCTCCTCTCTCCTCAGCTTACATTCGCTCACAAGCCAATTTCACCCTTAGCTTTAAATGCCATCCATACGCTACTAACTTCCTGATTACATTTCCTGTCTTGCTCTTTTCTTGGAGCTCCAGACTCACATGCAAGTGCCCATTTGATAGCTTTATGCAAAAGTGGAGTAGGCTACTCAAACATCTGTAAGACAGCCTGTTCTTCTCCAGCCTAACTTATCTCAGTTAATGGCACTACCCAGCTTCTCAAGTTTTGGCTCATCCATCTCCCTCATTCTCCAACCAATTCATCAATAAATCTTGTCAATTCTATCTCAAAACATAGCCTGAATGGATCCGTTTCTCTCCGTCATCACTGCCATCAACTTTATATAAATATCCATTTTCCTATACTAAATATAATCTTGGTTGAGTTCAATTATTCATTCAACAAAAATGTATTAAGCCTTAGACACTATGATAATGTATTTAGGAATAGCATTAGGAATAATGCTAGGTTTGGGATACACACGTTCCATAACTTCAAGGAACTTTAGTGGGAGAGACAGAGAAATAAAGCAATAATTAGAAATCAGTGCCATAGATTACAGTGCTTTGGTACTGACATGCTGAGGATTCTCTAGGAATAAAGAAGAGAGGACAATTCATACACTTAGGTTTGGTAGGAAAGGCCTCCTGGAGAAGCAAGGACTGAGCTGATGAGTTTTCAAGGACAGTGTAACTGATGACGATGGGCAACATTTATCGAGAACATGGCAGATATTTTACTCCTAAGCATTAAGTTATACTCTCAGTTAACCACATAAAAAAAGTATGGGTAAGCAGGAGTTTTAAGTTCTAGTCACTCTTCTTCAAACTGTGTTATTAGCATAAAAATGCTAATAATAATAATTAGTGTAAAACAGCCTTCAAGTTCATCTTTTCCAAGAAGACTTAATTGACATCCAATCAGAGATCTCTCCTTTATCAAAAATTCTATAGCACTAAACGCGATCAATGTTATACATCTCATGTGCTGCCTTGTAATGTGGTTCTGTCTGTACAGGTGTCGTCTCTACAGTTACACTACAGGGTTCCTGAAGTGCAGAGACTGCATCTCTTCCATCCTGCATCACACACGTGCCCAGAGTTGGACCCAACAGTCAGCAAATCATTATTACAAAGTACTGAGGCTGCAGGATGACTAAGATCTGCTTCTTCAAAGAGGCCCTTGCTGTAACTATATTTTATTTTTGATAAAGTTTGATCAAATATTATCTCATTTGAAGCAACTTGTTTGTTGCTTGCATTTTCTAAAAATTGAGTTTCTTATTTCCATAGTTTAATAGTATTTTCAGAAGACCAAATAAGAAGAATTGAAATGTCTCATTTTAAATGTTAACATATTTCAAATTTTACTCAATTCAGCTAGTGCCTTTACAAAATTTAGCATAACCCTAAAACTAAAACATTCAAGAAATAACACCAGGATCAAAAGCTAATCATATTCCAAAGGGTGAAACTGCTATTATTTAATCATTTTCTCTCCAGGGATTGAGTTATGAAGGAGAATAAAAATGAAAGAATCACGTTAATAAATAAGTCTATGGAATGTTACAAGAAGTATATTAAATCTATATATGAGTAGAAATCAACCAGTTCAGACTCAAGATGAAAACTTAATAGACAGAAGCTCCTGGATAAATGCCTCCATAAACACAGATAAAGCAAACTCTCTCTCTAAATACTAAACTGCCTCCCTAGGACAAATCTATGATAAAAGGCTAACACAAAATACCAACATTCAAAATGCCAACTGCAAAATCACCTACCATTTTTCTTCATATGTAGAAATGTTTAGGGGAAATTGTTTTAAGCATGATCAGCAATGTTCTTTTACAGAACACTCCTGAACCGTGTTCCTTTGCTATGGTTGATGGACAGAACCTATTACTGCGACTGCTTGTTCCTGGGAAAGACCTCACAAGCCCACTTTTAAGAAAGAAGCATCTACCATTCATCATCACCAAGTCAGCGGTCTGTTGTTTCCCAGCAGTCCACAGACCTGCGGCACCACCCTACAGACTTGGTGGGGCTGCCGGTGATAGAGTCTGAGGAGGATTGGGGATGGGTGGTGGGAGGGGCCTCCTTCCAGCTTGAGATGAATTTTCTCAGGACTCTCTATACCTTAAAAGTCTCTGTTGTCATTTATTCTTATGCAAAACCAGCAAAACACTTTCAACATTATCTACAAAATAAAACCTTAAAAAGCAGCTAGTTCACTGTAAAAATGGCATTAAATCCTTATTTATTATGCTATTAATATACACTGTCTACATCTATTTTGGGCAAATACAGACAAGAAAGTAACAGGATGATAAGATTCCAGAATCTTGTATTATTTATTTATTTATTTATTAATTTTTGGAGATGAAGTCTTGCTCTTGTCCCCCCGGCTGGAGTGCGATGGCATGATCTCGGCTCACTCCAACCTCCGCCTCCCGGGTTCAAGCAATTCTCCTGCCTCAGCCTCCCGAGTAGCTGGGATTACAGGCATCTGCCACCATGCCCAGCTAATTTTTATATTTTTAGTAGAGATAGGGTTTCACCATGTTGGCCAGGCTGGTCTTGAACTCCTGCCCTCCGGTGATCCGCCCGCCTCGGCCTCCCAAAGTGCTGGGATTACAGGCATGAGCCACCGTGCCCAGCCCAGAATCTTGGAATTTAAAGTTGAAAACGATCTGAAGGATATGGTAACAAAGAAGACTTGGAATTTAAGAAAAATGGATTCCAAAAAAGATAATGAAGGTCTAGGCAGGTTGGCAGCACTAAGTTATATGTGGATTACATTCCATCCCACCTTGCAAGAATCACTTCCCTAAACCTGTTTTACATGAAAATCTATTTAATTTAGAAACCATGCCTGGAGAAAGAGAGGTTGAAGCAAGTAGGGTAAGGAAAGATGAGATAAGGGTAAGGGATGTTTACTGAGTTCCTACTGTATACCCCACATTATGCAAGGCACTTTACACACACTGTCTCCTATCACTTATAATTACCTAACTGTAGGTATCATCACCCCTCACTTAATACATGAGGAAAATGGGGCTTGAGGATGGAAGGCCACACAGATAATAAGTGACAGAATTGGGAATAAAACCCACAGCTCTCTGACTTTGCATGTGTATCATGTTCAGCATCCAGAATATAGTTCAAGGGTCAAGTTTAGCCCTAACAGAAAGTTACTTAAGTAGATCACTAAATCTATAGAATTCCAGAGTCAGATATATGAAACTCAGAGCCACCCCAACACATCCAGGCAACATCTGGGTCTACTTAGCTCGGGGAAAGTACATTATTTTTAGGAAATGAATAAAAACTAATGTTGAAAGCCAAGATCATTGATATATGCATGAGGTAAAATCCCCAACATAGCCCTGAAGACATCTCGTGATTTTCAAAAACAAGTCTGCAAAAAACACTTTTATTTTCACTGGTGTACTGGTGTTTAGTGACTAGCCCACAGCAACTAATTGGCTAAGAATTTTTATTATAAAACTATTTAAAAAATTTATATCAACTCTGTGTTACTGATTTTTTTACTCAAAATTCTTAGTGGCTAGCCAATTCCTTAAAGAACCATGCTGCCATTAATTATCACCAAATCAATGGCTTGTCATTTATCAGCCATCTGCAGTCAGGCCCCACCATCTGAAACTGTATCCTTACAGGCTTGTTGCCATTTATAGCTGATAGAGTAGAAGGTGGACTTTTTTTTTAAAAAAAACTCATGCATCCCACATACAAATATATTCCTGATCAAGCGACATCAGGCCCTAAAATCTCTGCTTGTCCATCCTTATATTGAATCACCCACACCAGTCCATACATGCAGAGAAGCAAGGTCCTTTCCATACTCCATGGCACCCAAGCACAGAGTGCAGATAGCTTTGTGTGGAGGCAGTCTACTATCAAAGATACGAGGAGACTTTAAAGTCAGGAAACATTTGGTTCTGGCCCAGCACCACTACTTCCAACTCCTGACAAGTTGTTCATCTCCCCTAATCTCTCTTTTCTTACTGGTAGAGAAGAGAGTACACCTACTCAAATGGTCATTGTGAGACCTCTATTGAGTTAATTTAGAGTGTTTAAGCAACGTCTCTGGTACATATTAAGTGTTCAATAAAGGCTATAGCTATAATCACCATCATCATTTCATTTTTTATCTTGAGAAATCTTAATATCTGCTTTTGGGAAAAAATGAACACTCTAACAGTAATACAAATGAAGGGACACAAGACTACAGACAGGAAGACTAATTAGGAGGCTATTAGTGTAACTCAGGCTACAAAGATGTGGGCTAGAACTCCGGGAAGGATCAGTGAAGACAGAAAGGCAAGGACAGAGTCAGGAAATACTGGGCTGGACTGAGAACTGAGCAGACGGTAGGAGGAAGGAGGAGATTATGAAGACTCCCACATTTGTGGCCTGGATAAATCTGTAGTGATGGAATCTTGTTAGAACAGAAAAAGGTCAGGTTTTGCTGTGGAAGACCATTTTGGGTATGGTGCTGTTGAGAAGTCCAGGAAGAGCTGTGTAGGTGGCAACTGGTTCTGCAGGTAAGAAGAGAGACCTGCACTGAATACAGTGGTTTGATAATGATCACCTTATGGCCGGCAGATGAGCCAAGGATGTAGAAGAGCTTGCCCAAGCAGGGACTGCACAACGAGAGGAGGCAACAACCAAGACCACAGCACAAGTGAACACCAGCACTAAAGCATCTACAAAGAAAACTAAAATGAATCTGAGGCAGAGAAGAACATTTAGGATACTGGTGTTGAAGTCAAGAGAGGACCGTATCAAGTCAGGTAAATAAAGATTGATTTGTCAAGGACCTTAGTTACTTAAAAAGCTAAGAAAAACATACGTTAAACACTTCAAGTGAATCACAGATTTGTTCTCTAACAACGTTTTCATATTACACAATGTTGATACAATCTTTCTTTTTCGACAATATTTTAACTGTGGTATGCCATGTAACTTGCCCATTCATTTTAATTAAGAAATATTCTTAAAGGTTCACTATGAGGTAAAATCCTGTTTTAACTCTCCCCAAAGTAGTCCAATGTTAACAATTTTTAAAGGATACTTTTTAGCTTTTAAAAACCTATGTACAGCAGGAATATTGGGATCAACTAATAAATTCTCAAATCTACCTGAATTAACCCTTAAGAACTGTTAACTTCTATTTTCTCTTCCTCAAAAGTAACACGTTATTTTATATGATAATAATACACTTCTCTGATATGTTATAAGAATTGGTCCTAGGCCGAGGCAGACGGATCACCCGAGATTGGGAGTTCCAGACCAGCCTGACCAAGATGGAGAAACCCCATCTCTACTAAAAAAAGAAAAAAAAATACAAAATTAGCCAGGAGTGGTGGCACATGCCTGTAATCCCAGCTACTCAGGAGGCTGAGGCAGGAGAATCACTTGAACCTGGGAGGCGGAGGTTGTGGTGAGCCGAGATCACGCCATTGCACTCTAGCCTGGACAACAAGAGCAAAATTCCATCTCAAAATAAAAAAAGAAAGAGAAAAGGGAAAAAAATTGGGCCTAAACAGACCATAACAGGAAACTTCCAGAGAGAAAGGAAAATGTTGCTATCTTTGGGGGAAAATGTCCCTCTCTTTGAAATCCAGGATCAAACCTCTCCAGTAGCATTAGCTGGGCGCAATAGTAATAAATGAATTCTAAAACACTGAAAGTTATTACAGACTCTGTAAATTATAATGTAGAAACTATAATCAATCTAACTTTGGAGAAAGGATTATCTATTTTTCAACCCAGGATAATAATTATTTTGCTTTGCTTAATTTTGAAAAACTTTTCTCAAGATTGCTACATCTTTAGTCTCCACTCCTCTCCACCTCAAAGATACACTTTAGGTTTTCTTGCCTCTTAAAAACAAAAAGCTTTATGAACCCCAGAGTGTCATTTACATAACTGGAGGGAAAGAGATAACAAAAGGAACTTTGTAAACCAGTTAGAGAAACATTTATTACTTAAAAATGGCAAACAGATACTCATTGTTCAAAATAAAGCTTTAAGAACTTAAATATCAGTCCTAAACTATATTTACTGTCAACCCAAGGATCTAATAAACTGTTAAATATTCTAGCTACATCTGTTCTCGTGACTACACATGAAGTCTGAAACTGCCAAGATTTATTCTCTAACAGACACTTTAGAGCAAAAATTTTGTTAAGTTCAATTCCTTGCCAACTCATAAGCTTAGGTTTAATTTTAAAAGAAAATGTAAGGTGTGATTACACATTTATGAAGCCAACAAATTCATAGCTCTTAGTCTGTTTTCAAGAGGTCATTGGCCTAGTATATGTGATTACATTGTAATAAATACAATAAAATAAAAATGTCAATTTACTTTCAATTAACCACCTGGGAACCATCTAAAATCTAGCATCTAATAGGGAAGGGGGAGTAAAAGGAGAAAATGGAGAAAAGAGATACAAGTTTCAGCCTTTTTTATATTTTCCATGTCTCTACTTCACTTTTTGAATAGAATAGTTACAACAACAATTTTTACTGTCCTTGTCTTCTAATTCTAATATCTGTGTCAGTTTTTAATGGCTTAGATTGACTGGTTATCTTCCTCCATATGTTCTCCTAGTAATCTTTGATTAGATACCAGACATTGTGATTTATCTTGTTTGGTGCTAGGTATTTTTATATTCCTATAAATACTCTTGAGCTTTGTTTGTAATACAGTTAATTTACTTGGAAACAGCTTGATCCTTCTGATGCTTGCTTTATGATTTGCTAAGCATGTCTGAAGCAGTGTTCAGATAAGAGCCAATTACACGTCCTACTGAGGCAAGAATTCACCGAGTCCACTTCCCAACACCTCCGTAATTATGAGTTTTCCCAGTCTGACTATTGGGAAGAGGCACTGTGTGAGTGCCAGGCACTGTTAGCTCATCCTCTTGGATATTTTTTTCCCTCCTGCCTTGGATAGTCTTCTCACCTGTATTATCAGGTGAATATTCATGGACACCCTCTCAGCAACTCTCTCCTCTCTGGGACTGTGTCCTGTAAACTCCAGCTGCCTTGATCTCCCCAGATTTAACTCTTCAACTCTGAGTCTGCCAGGCTCTGCCTGGGTCCACTTCCCTGCACTGCACCCTGGAAACTCTCTCTAGGCAGGATGCAGAGGCAATCACAGGGTTCACCTCGTTGTTTCCTATCTATCAGGTACCATCACATCTCTCCTTTGTCCAAAATCCAGTGTCTAAAAAACTTTCTCTCGTTTATTTTGCCTGGTTTTTCATTGTATCAGGTGGGAGAATAAATCTGGTCCCTGTTACTCCATCCTGAGTGGATGCAGAAGTCCACTCCCTTTTTGTAAAGTCATCGCCTGAGGAAAAGTTCTCCTGCCCCCCTTTTCATTCAGCGTCCAAACAGACCTCCGCTGCAGAACTGCAGAAGCCAGTTACCGCCCTGCTGCTTGGCTCCTTTGGAGAAGGTGCTCTGGATCTTCTCTTCTGGTTCCAGAGCCATCTTCACCCTGAAGAATGCTGTTGGTTTCTTCTCTCCTGTTCTCAGCTCAGCAAAGCTAGGCCTGAGGGCCACACTCCTGCCACATCTCCCCTTCTCTCCAACTCGCCAGTCTCTTGGCAGGTGAGCTTGAACAGTCATTTCCTGAAGCTCAGGAGTTTGGCAGGTTATTCTCTGGAACATAGACTGGTCAAATACCACTACAGATATGCCATAATCTCTTAAATAAATCTGTTATGCTTTATTCTAAAGATTTTCTAAATATAGTCCATAGTCCAAATGTTACCAAAAAACAAAACAAAAAAACACAAACAAAAAGAAGGACAGAGTCCCTTGGCATTAACTACAATAGATACATAAACATAAAGCAAAAAGAATCAGGACCCTTAAAATATGCATAAGCACTAAATGTCATCAGAAGCAGCAGCGACCACAACTTCCAGGAGGTGGGTTCTAGGAGACAACCAAATTTCAAAGTCTGAATAATCAGTGAAAAATGTTTCTGGAGTCAGTATGCCCCTAAGCAGGTTTTGAATCCAACAGAAGACTATGTTAAAATTATGAGTCACTTGTAATTAACAAGAATTGCTAAAATCACTGTTCTTCAAGATGTTGCTATTTTTGGAGAAATTCTGATGGTATGCTGTGTACTGAAGGGGAATGCATAAGTACTGAAGGGGAATGCATAAGGGATCTAGAAATTTGGAAATAAGAAATATTTTAATTAAATTACACACTTATGTATGATTTCAAGTATAACTAATTATTGTGAGAGAATTTCAATAAGCACTCTAAGGATTATGGTGGCACTGGAAAGATTAAAAATCTAGAAGGTTGAGATTCTATACTTTCATTTAGCTCTGTCTCTAAACCTACCTACTGTTCATGACTCGGGGTCTTTGTTCCCACTGTTCCTTCTGTTTGGAGCTGGACAGTCCTAGATCTTCATATGGCTGCCTTCATATTCAAGCCTCTTCTCACATATCTTCTCAGAAGGGCCTGCCCTGCTCACCCTAGCTGAAGCAGTCCCCCCCTGCCTTACCACTATACCATCACTCCATTTTATTTCCTTCAAGGTTTATATCATTGTCTGAAATTATCCTTCTTTTTTCTTTACACGTTTATCATCTGTCTTCCTCCACACCCTGAAGAATGTAAGCTGACTCTCAAATCTCAAGCCCACGTTTCTAATTGTTAGCTAGACAATTCCACGTAAATATTTTTAAGTTCTTTATTTTGACTCATATACTAAATATCAGCTCTTCTTTCTTTATGAAAAATATATTTCCTATTGGTTACAAAAGCTTCTGCCAGGGTCCATGAATTAGACTCATAAGGCTGTGCACTCATCTTCTGAACTATCTGACAACTTAGCTACTGGTGTGAGTACCTGTCTTCACCTATAGCCATATTCTAGCCACTATACAATGTTTTGCTGTTTATCAAGGCATTGTCCATTCCTGTCTATAAAGGCACTGGTAACAGTAATATCATTTTACATGCAGAAAAATATTTAGAAAAGCAATTTACGGGTATCTTCCCCCTACAACCACACAAGTGTCTTAGATGGCACTTTTCTCAGATAATCAGCTGAAGAGAGATGTCCTTCTTTACTTCACAAATGAAGTGGATTAAACCATCTATGCAAATGTTTCTCAAGGGTAGGTAAGAGTTATCAGAACCATCCCTAGGCTGTATATTTCCCTATCCACTGGGAGAACCACCTGACTAGGAAGCCACTGTCACATTTAGGAATGGGTCATACTCCTGTTTTTGTAGGGGCAGGAATCTATTCTCTCTGCTGGGAATGTCCATCAAATGAATGACAAAATATCATATATCCATTTGAAACTACAGATGCACTGGTATAAACATCTGGGACTCAATCAGTTTGTTCCAACTTAACGTCAAAAAAGAAGACACATTTGGGTTGGTGTGGTGGTGTTGTGGGAGCCTTGGACTGAAGACTCTGGTTCTGATGCTGGCCCCTAAATAGTCTGATGACTTAATGCAACTCAATCTCCTTCTCAACTCCAAAAATTGCTGCCCTGCCCACACTATAGGCTCTGGTGGGAGCTGAATGAGAAAAGCCATAGGAACCTATTGCAGAGACTATTAGCATTGGAGGAGTGTGAAAAATTATCCTTCATTCTCCCACTCTCCCCACCTTCATCCAGTGTTCTGGCCCAGATTTTTGGGAAAGCTACAGGGTGTGCAAACATTGTTAAAAAATGCATGCACATAGGCATATCACATACCCAACTTTTTCTATCACATATTATCGTTTTCTTCAGAGTAAGAAAAGTCATTAGTGTAGTATGCATGGCATCTTGTTAAAAAGGAAGAACGTTTATTTTTAAGCGACTCATCTCTTATGAACCAGAAAATTAAAAGTTTTTCACTAGCAGTATTTGAAAATTCCTCAAATGGTGTTATGTAGAATACTAAGTCACAGAATTTTAATATGTGTTACATGCAAATTGATTCTGTGAGCAAGTAAGTTATGAAATGCTGAGTCAAAAAATTTCTTTTGTTTTTTTTTTTTTTTGAGACGGAGTCTCACTCTGTAACCCAGGCTGGAGTACAGTGGTGTGATCTCAGCTCACTGCAACCTCCCCATCCTGGGTTCAAGCAATTCTCCTGCCTCAGCCTCTTGAGTATCTGGAATTACAGGCACCTACCACCATATCCAGCTAATTTTTCTATTTTTAGTGGAGACAGGTTTTCACCATGTTGGCCCGGCTGGTCTCGAACTCCTGACTTCAGGTGATCTGCCTGTTTCAGCTGGGATTATAGGCATGAGCCACTGTGCCCGACCAAAACATTTCTTTGTTTTTTTGAGACGGAGTCTCACTCTGTTGCCCAGACTGGAGGGCAGTGGCACGATCTTGGCTCACTGCAACCTCCGCCTCCTGAGTTCAAGTGATTTTCCTGCCTCAGCCTCCCAAGTAGCTAGGATTACAGGTGCGTGCCACCATGCCCAGCTAATTTTTATAGTTTTAGTAGAGACAGGGTTTCACCATGTTGGCCAGGCTGGTCTCGAACTCTTTATCTCACGTGATCCGCCTGCCCCTCGGCCTCCCAAAGTCCTGGGATTACAGGCGTGAACCACAGCACCCAGCAAAACATTTCTTTACCACCAGAATTTTCAGAACCTTTAGCATGCCAGTGCACACTGCAAAGCTCTATGGGCAAATGCAAAGTGTTTCTGGAGCTTATCTGATCACAAAACGTTTTATCAATGGTAACGTTTTCAGTCTAGTATTCCACGCAGAAGAATTCAGGGAATGTTATCGCTATTAAAAAATGCTTAATTCAATTTTTATATGTTGATAGTACATATCCACTCCTGAAGTCAAACACCACCCAGGAGATGTATTTATAGTGAAGACAAGTAGTCCCTGCCTCAGCTCTCTCCACCTTTCTGCCCTGTTTTTCACAAGCAGCCACATTCAATTCTTTCAGTTATTTTTCCTGGTATTTACCTCTGTTATTTCTAAATAATCTGCAAATATTAATATTTATTTTTTCTATTTTAAATATTACTCTTGATTTCCTGCTGGAGAAGATGAGAATTAGCTATTTTAGACCTCTGCTTCCCCTCAACACAAATATGCTTCTTCTCCCCCATCTCCCCAGCAAGTTTTACCACAATTCTGCTTTTAATTATTCCAATATCACATAAATACTGTTTGTGACTGAGCCATGTAGTGTATTATTTCTCTTCTTTTAAAACTCTGTTTCCCCTCAGCATTAATATCTACCTCGTTGTTGTTCGCTTGGTTTTAAAACAAACAAACTTATCTGTAATTCCTCATTAAACCCTCCACCAGGGTTTAATAATTAAGGTTATAAATAAAGAAAGGAGTCATAAAGCTCCTCTCAATATTGCCATGCCTATCAGACAATGAATTAGCTTCATTTTTTCCCCCTTGGAAACACTACTTAGAATTCTCCAGAAGGCTTTCCTGTCCCAATATGAATTGCTCGCTAGGCTTGCTGAAGCTTCTCACCACCTCCCTGGAAATTCCCTTTGTGTCTCTTCTGAACAGAATGAATCCGCCTGGAGTGACTCACCTCTGCTCGGTGCAGGCTCTTCTTCCTCTTGGGTTATTCCCTTGTGTGTGGAGCATATCCTCCAGGAGCTTCCTGACAAAGTGTTCACATCAACCACACTGGAGCCCTTGGCTGTCTGGAAATGACTTTATTTCCTCATGCTTGATGAAAATTTTGCCCAGTAAATATTCTTAGTAACCATTTTTTACTTTCAGCATTGTTGCTGAAAAGCTGATGTTCCCTTTGATTCCTGATCCTTAATATAAAACCTTTCTGAAGGTTTTTATGATCTTTATTCCTAGTGTAGTGAAATTTACAAAAATATGTATTTGACAACAGATCTTTCTCCACTCATTTTGTCAGACACTTCATGGGCTCTTTTAAACTCAAACACTCGTATCCTTCAATTCTGGACAATTTCCTTATGTTATTTCCTTAATAAATGTCTCTCCTCCTTCTCACTCCTTGATTTCTGAAACTCCTAGAACTCAAATATGGGACTTAGGAATGATCTTCACATTCTTAGTTTTTCCTCAGACTTTGTGTTCCTTTAGAGGTTTAACATTATCTTCCCATGCTTCACTTGAAGTTTCCTACTTTTGCTAGCTTATTTCTAAAAGCTCTTTCTTGTTCCTTTTCTATAGCATCTTTTCTTGTCTCATAAAGACAAAATGGGTTCTTACAAGATGGTCCCATATATCTGAAGCTACTAATTATAATTTTTCAATTTTTCTTTTTTTTTTTTTTTTTTTGAGACAGAGTCTCACTCTGTTGCCCAGGCTGGAGTGCAGTGGCGTGATCTCGGCTCACTGCAAGCTCTGCCTCCCGGGTTCACGCCATTCTCCTGTCTCAGCCTCCCAAGTAGCTGGGATTACAGGCACACCCTGCCACGCCCAGCTAGTTTTTTTGTATTTTTAGTAGAGACAGGGTTTCACCATGTTAGCCAGACTGGTCTCGATCTCCTGACCTCGTGATCCACCCACCTTGGCCTCCCAAAGTACTGGGAGTACAGGCGTGAGCCACCACGCCCAGCCTTGTTTTTAAGTTTTCTTCTGCTCCTCAGTCTCTCATTCTTCTGCAGGTTTTAAAAAATATTGATTACTAGCTTACAGTCTATGTATTTCAGTTGTTTTCATTTTGGAAGCTTTCTTGATTGAATATGATTTCTCAGCTGTCCATTCGTATTTGAGTGAGGGACCAAAAGTTGATTCGAAGTTATACAGAGCATGAGCTCAGCATGAGAGGGTGGTTAAGAGCAGACCTAGCTGTTTCACCACATACATACAACCTAAATATCCCTATCTGCAGGCCTTTTCTTGTGGACTGGTCAGGTGCAGTTTTGCAGATGAACCCTCCATTCTTCTGCATTGGGGATGTGAGTTTGGCTGCCAGAGTTCTGGGACCTACTGGGGAAAGGGGCCTAAACAGTCTTATTGTTTACCATGTAGGCTTTCACTTAGTTCCTCTGTTTTCAATACAGTTGTACCTCTACCTGTCCTCCAATGTGTTGGAGTCAAGTCTGGAGCCCCTCAGGTGCAATTCCACGTGGCCTGATGAGCTAGGGATGGGGTGATCACCTGGCTAAGTGGAGGATCAAGGGATCTTACTTCACGTATCTGCTTTCAACACACCTTATCTTTCAAGTGGTGCCTTCAATTCCTGAGCCCTTCTAGAATTCTGCGGTACACACCAGCACATATTTCTTGTCTGAGTTCCCCTCTCCAGGCACTCACATCCTAGCTTGGTGTCAGCCTTCTTGGCTTTGCTTATCAGTTACCACTTATTTATCTACTTTCCATCTCGTAAAAGTTAACGTCATTTCTCATCTAGTGTTATTTCTTTTCCATTCTTCTTATTCTTTTGAACTGTAACTTTAAAAGCTCTTTATTATCATTTTAGTGGATTTTCAGTAAAGATGACTGTTCAATCCATTGTGTTAAATGGAAGTTCTGCATCAGTCAAACTATTCTGGTGTAATTACACTAGCCTTCATCACATTTCCAGTTCTGATACCCCAGGAATGAGTAAGAGTAACAAAGAAGTAGTTTAAAATGTAAATGAAATATCTCTAAATAGCAAATGTTCTGCATGATTTATTTAAAATATATTTTAGTTAATCTATATTTGCCAAATGCAATTGCTCAACTCTGCTTTTTAACCAAAAATTTATTTACACTATGACCAATTATTAATCAGCCATATAAATAATCAGACTAAATAAATTACTTCTAAAGGGTTTCTTTTAATTAGATAATTCATCCTTTTGTATGCTGAATGAAATAGGCTAAGCGTTTCAGGAAGATTATAGTTTATAAATAGATTTAAGCAATGTTTCATATTCAGTACTTCCACTATTTGTGTTTAGAGAAGCAAGTTAACTAGAACTAAGTTACATGTGATTCTGAGAGCTAAATAAACTGGTTCTTATTTGGCCCTTTAAGAAGAAAACTGTCTCATATTCAATAACTTTGCCAGAAATTATCATTATCTCTATTTTACAGATAAGAAAACTGAGGATAGGTCATTTGCAAAAGGTCAAACAGGTAACAAGTGGCAGAGAAGAAATTCAAGATGAGATCTTCAAAGACTTTTCACAATAATCCAAACAAATTGTATTTCTCTTAATAACTTTGAATTGAATCAGTAATGATATCAGGATAAAAATATGCCTTTAAATCACAAGTCTAATGTCTTATGAGACAATTAGATGCAAAATTAGCATTTATTAATAAACATCTATTTTATGAAGATGCTATAAGTATTAAGAAATGTCTACATAATTTTTTAAAAATTAAATCTTGAAAAGTCAAAGTACTACTTTAAATTTCTCACCCTTGAAACTTTTCACTGAAACTCTTAGGTTTAAAAACTATTATGACATTCTACATTAATCCCTCTCATGGTATCCTTGAGAAATAGAAAATAATTTTATAATTTTAGAAAATTTGGCCTATCAGAATATGAAATATTTACCATTATTTATAGATTTCAAGCTACTGATTATAAGCTGGTAGTTCTCAATTGACACACTACTTTTTCTTACATATTTCAGAGCAACAGGCATTATCAACAAATCTGTTTATCACATCTAAGTTTATTTAAAAGATGCAATTTTTAAAGAAGTTTTTAAAATGCTAGTCAAGAAAGTTCCAGACTAAGCAAAGCTTTACAACAGAATAAGGTGTAAAGGAAACTGAATGGCCTGTCCAAGAGCACAGAGTTCGTTACCAACGAAGCCAGGTCCTGGGTCTTTTATCTCTAAGAAGAATGCTATTTGTACTACATAATTCTACCTCCAAAAAGACAAATATGCTGCCATTTCAATTATATAAAACACACTAAGACTCAGTAGATTTTGGTTTTTAAAGTGATGCTTTTTTCCCCAACCCTAAATTTTTGTTACTTTATTTTTAAATTTATTTTTATTTTATTTATTTATTTTGAAATAGGGTCTTGCTCTGTCACCCAGGCTGGACTGCAGCAGCATGATCATGGCTCACTGCAGACTAGACCTCCTGGGCTCAAGCAATCCTCCAGAGTACTGGGACTACAGGCATGTACCACCATGCCCAGCTAATTTTTAATTTTTTTTTTTTTTTGTAGAGATGGGGTCTACGTTGTGCAGGCTGGTCTTGGACTCCTGGGCTCAAGCAATCCTCCTACCTCAGCCTCCCAAAGTGCTGGGATTACAAGCATCAGTCACCATGCCCAGGCATCATTTTATAGCACATAAATTATAATGCACTGATTAAAATATATCTAAGTCACTGGGTGAGGGTGAAAAAAAGCAAATAAAATTTCATAGCTCCAAATCTTATTGCCTGCTTTTCTGTCTAATCATCTTAACTTGTTAAAACCGGAAATTCAATTTTATGTATTAAAGGGTGGGCATACCTCATTTTATTGCACTTATCAGATACTGCATTTTCTAAATAAATTGAAGGCTTGTGGCAACGCTGTGTTACGCAAACCAGTGCCATTCTTCTAACAGCATGTGCTCACTTTATGTCTCTGTGTCACATTTTGGGAATCCTCACAATATTCCAAACTTTTTCATTGTTTTATGTATTATGGTGATCCGTGATCTTTGATATTAATGCTGTCATTGTTTTGGGGTGCCCCAAGCCCCATAAATGTTGTATGTGTTCTGACTGCTCCCCTGACAAGCCATTCTCCAATTTCTCTCCCTCTCCTTGGACCTCTCTATTCCCTGAGACAAAACATATTGAAATTAGGCCAATTATTAATAATAACCCTACAATGGCCTCTAATTATTCAAGTGAAAGAAAGAGTCTCACATCTCTCACTTGAAATCAAAAGCTAGAAATAATCAAGCTTACTGAGGAAGGCATGTCGAAAGTCAAGACAGGCCAAAAGCTAGGGCTTTTGCACAAAATGGTTAGCTAGGTTGTGAATGCCAAGGAAAGGTTCTTAAAGGAAATTAAAAATGCTACTCCAGTGAACACACGAACGGTAAGAAAACAAACCTACCATATATGGAGAAAGTCTCAGTGGTCTGGACAGAAGATTAAACCAGCCACAACATTCCCTTCCTTAAGTTAAAACCTAATCCAGAGCAAGGTTCCAACTCTCTTCAGTTCTATGAAAGCTAAAAGAGGTGAGAAAGCTGGAGAAGAAAAGTTTGATGCTAGCAAAGGTTGGTTCATGAAATTTAAAGTAAGAAGTCATCTCCATAACAACAAAGTGCAGGGTGAAGCCGGAAGTGCTGATGTAAAAGCTGCAGCAGCTTATCCAGAAGACCTAGCTACGATAACTGATGAAGGTGGCTACGCTAAACAGCAGATTGTCAAGAGACAAAACAGACTTTTATTGGAAGAAGATGCCATCTTCTTCATAGCTAGACTTTCATAGCTAGAGAGGGGAAGTCCATGCCTGGCTTCAAAACTTCAAAGGACAGTCTCATTCTCTTGTTAAGGACTAACGGTGACTTTAAGCTGAAGCCAGTGCCTCATTTACTACTCTGAAAATCTTGGGAGGCATCCTGAAAATTCATAGAATTACGCTAAATCTTCTCTGCCTATGCTGTATAAATGCAATAACAAAGCCTGGATGAAAGCACATCTGTTTGTGGCATAGTTTACTGAATATTTTAAGCCTACTGTTCAGACCTACTGCTCAGAAAAAAAAAAAAAAAATCCTTTCCAAATAATATTGCTCATTGACAATGCACCTGGTCACCCAAGAGCCCTCACGGAGATGAACAAATAGATCAATGTTGTTTCATTGTTAGGAACACAACATTGATTCTGCAGCCTGTGGAATAAGGAGTCATTTCAACTTTCAAGTCTTATTATTTAAGAAATACATTTTGTAAGGCTATAGCAGCTGTAGATAATGATTCCTTCAATGGATCTAGGTCAACTGAAAACCTCTGGAAAGGGTTAACTATTCCAGATGGCATTAAGAACATTCATAATTAATGGTAGGAGGTCAAAATATCAAACATTAGCAATAATTTTGAAGAAGTGGATTCCAACCCTCATGGATGACTTTGAGAGGTTCAAGATTTCTGTGAAGGAAGTAACTACAGATGTGGTAGCAATAGCAAGAGAACTAGAATTAGAAGCAAAGCCTGAAGATATGCTTGAATTACTGCAATCTCGTGATCCAACTTAAACAGATGAGGAGTTACTTCCTATGGATGAGCAAAGGAAGTGGTTTCTTGAGAAGAAATCTACTCCTGGTGAAGATGCTGTGAACATTGTTGAAATGACAAGAAAGGACATAGAATGTTACATAAACTAGTTGATAAAGCAGCAGTAATGTTTGAGAGGATTGATTCCAATGTTGGAAGTAATTCTACTATGGGTGAAATGCTGTCAAACAGCAACACATGCTACAGAGAAATCTTTCCTGGAAGAAAGAGTCCATCGATGTAGCAAACTTCACTGTTAAGCTATTTTAACTAAGATATTGCTACAGCCATCTTAACCTTCAGCAACCACCACCTGATAAGTCAGCAGCCATTACCATAGAGGCAAGACCCTCCACCATCAAAAAGACTACAACTGACTGAAGGCTGATGATCATTAGCAATAAGGTATTTTTAATTAAGGTATGTACATTGTTTTTTAAGACACAATGCTAGTGCACATTTAATAGACTACATACAGTATAGTATAAACATAACTTTTATATGCACTAGGAAAGCAAAAAAATCATGTAACTAGCTTTACTGCAGAATGCAGTGGACTGGAACAGAATCTGCAATATCTTAAGGTATTACTAGGTTTCCAACAATTAAATTTCAACACATCTTGATAGAAAAATTACAATAGTCATATAATTCTTGTATTATGTAGCTAAAAAGCAATGGGCTATTTAAATATATAGAATACCCATCTCTTTATAGCTACACGAGTTAATAATACAAGTTAGTCAGAACTTGCAGCCACTGACAGAGCACTTTGCTGGTGCCAAGCACTATTCCAAGCACTTTACTGATTCCCTAAAACCTTATAACGTACTGTATTATTATCCCCATTTCACAGACAAGAAAACCACCTTCTAGGGTCACATGACCTGTACCCAAGCTGTCCAACCTCCTGCAAAAATTTCCTCTCAAAATTCTAAGCCTTCCTACCATGTTCCTTGAAACTCTTGTTGTATTACAAACATATTTCCATGCCTAACTTCTTTACAACAGAATGTCTCTCTAACTTTTCATTTAACAATGAAGACTAGCCTGAGCATTTCTACCTCTGCTACCTTCCTCTTAAGCAAAGTTCCTCTTTTCCCACGCCCACATATCAGACTGGAAATGCCCCGGGTCACAAGGTGCACCCACTCATTCAAAAGTCCCTTCTCCAGGCCGGGCGCGGTGGCTCACGCCTGTAATCCCAGCACTTTGGGAGGCTGAGGCTAATGGATCACCAGAGGTCAGAGGTTTGAAACCAGCCTGGCCAACGTGGTGAAACCCCATGTCTACTAAAAATACAAAAATTAGCTGGGCATGGTGGTGTGCACCTGTAATCCCAGCTACTCGGAAGACAGAAGAAATGCTTGAACCCAGTAAGCAGAGGTTGCAGTGAGCCGAGATCACGCCATTGCACTCCAACCTGGGCAACAACAGTGAAACTCTACCACAAAAAAAAAAAAAAAAAACAAAAAACAAAAAAAAAAACTCCCTTCTCTGACAAGAACTCCATTCTTTTTTTTTTTTTTTGAGATGGAGTCTTGCTCTGTCGCCCAGGCTGGAGTGCAGTGATGCAATCGTGGCTCACTGCAAGCTCTGCCCACCGGGTTCACGCCATGCTCCTGCCTCAGCCTCCCGAGCAGCTGGGACTACAGGCGCCCGCCACCACATCCGGCTAATTTTTTGTAACTTCAGTAGAGACGAGATTTCACTGTGTCAGCCAGGATGGTCTTGATCTCCTGACCTCGTGATCCGTACGCCTCAGTCTCCCAAAGTGCTGGGGTTACAGGCGTGAGCCACTGCGCCTGGCCAACAACTCCATTGTTTATGCTGCCACATGCCCTCCTACAATCTTTGTGGGACAAATGAAATGTATAGAAAGAACCTCTGGAAAATTCACATATGTACAACCTTTTGCAAATAATCTGTTCCATGGCCTCCCTGGAACTCTTCTGAAGCTCTTACATTTACAGCCTGCACACAACCCAACTCCCATCTCTGCCCGGCAGTCTCTCAAAGTATGGTCCACAGGCCACCCATATCAGAACCACCTAGAAGGTGTGTTTAAAACCATTCTAAATTTAAACCATTCTAGAGGCTTATGGAATAAGGTGTCATTTCAACTTTCTCCACTGGAATTAACTTTAGAATGGACTCCCCAAGGACGGAGCCCAGGAAACTCCATTTTAAATACTCTCCCCAGGAGATTTTTATGGCTCATTAATATTTAGTGCCCAGCTCTAAGTATATATGACCCTGATTGAGAACTTGTGTTCTAAAATACTCATTTCTATTCATTTCTGTCTCATCCCTTGGCCTCATTCTAGAAGACTTTAACATCAATACAGCAATCCACCTCACCCATGTATTAGCTTCCTTGGGGGTGGGGGGAGTGGTATATTAGTGACCAGTTCCTCCTGTCCATGATAGCAACCCACTCCTGTTATTGTCACATTCTAGACCCAGAACAACCCCCTTATCAGCACTCCTAACACCAAGAGTGTACTCTGTCCAACCTATCCATCTCCCTCTCCCACCAAATCTGCTCTTGGGCCACAGCCAGACCCAATCCCATGACTTCTGCCTCCTCCCAACTAGCAAAGCCCACCTCCAGCTTCTGTTCTGGAGGTGCCCAGTACAGACAACAGTCTGTCTCATGCCCTCTGAGATTGACTCCCCACAGACTTCAGAAATACCGACCCTGTACCTTCCATCTCTGAGATGCCACTGTAGGACTTGGGATGCCAGAGCTAGTCTAGCAGGCTATTACCCTTAGACTCCTTTTCCATCTCCAGTTCAGGTTGGCCTAGTGATAATAGCTATTATTATAACTAATATTTACAAAGCACTAACTGAATTAGGTAACAATTAATTCATTTAATCCTCATAACTCTATGATAGGGGTACATCATTATCCTCATCATAAACCAGTGACATTGAGGCTAAGAGAGATAACATAATTTGCCTAAGGTCCCACAAGTAGTGTGTGACTGAGCTGAGATTCGAAGCCCTCCACCCCCTTTCCACAGCCTGAGCTCAGGTTCCTTCCCTTCTGCTCTAGTAATGGAGGAGAAGAGCAAGAAAAGAAAAGAGCAACCCAGTCATTTGCCACTTGGAGAAAACTAGCTCAGGGCTCCTATTTTGCTGGAAAACTTTGCCCTGTGCTCCACTCCTTCATCTTTATATTTGAGATTCATGTTTTACCCTCTCCTGAGCTTTTTATAACTCATCTCCAAAAGATGGCAACAGATAATGGTTTTTTAAAAAAGTTTTGGAAAGCTTATTTATCAGTTTTATATTGAAACCTTTGTCTTTTATCAGCCGGGACTTCTAAAGAGTAGCATGTAAAGTAATATGGAAAACTTCGAGACTGAAAATGAATATGGTGGCAAAGTTTTCAAACTCACCTCTTATTTTTCTTGTAATTCTCCAGTTGCTGGGATTGCATATGTTTGCATCTTTCTAATTCACACTGCCCACATAAGTCTTCCAGATGCAGCAGGTTGTTCTCTACCTCCTCAAAACTCGCCTCTAAATGAGCTGAAAGTATATAAAAATAAACAAACTTCGAAAGTCAGAATCCTTGATCATGATGAATACAAAAAGTATCAAAAAGGTAAAAGTTTACATTGTTGAGATTGTTTTGCATTTTTAAGTACTTTTTATTAAACTTTCTCGATGCAAAAGAAAACATACTGGCCAACATTAAAACATAATTCAAATTATCTTTTTTGACATTTCAAGCATTATCAAGAAATAACTTTCCTAAATACTTATTAACCACGAAGACAAAGACACGGAGAAACATTATCTTGATTAATGTAATGCTATATCCTAATGATCCCATATACCACATGTGAATAACCAACTTTCACATAATAAGAATAAGACAAAATATAATTAACATATATTATACCTAACCTAACCTAATTATACCTATACTTAACTAACTTAATATCTGTGTTTCTAAATTACGTTAGCATTTGTTTTGCCTCCAGCACATCATATACACAAATCTTCAAGGCACAGTAGATATGCACAAATACCTAGTAAGCATGGGTTACCAGGCTACTCAGTGGTTGGGTGAGGAAGTGACTTCGCTCTGCCTGTCAGGTGACTAGTCTTTCACTACTCCACTCTGCTGCTAGGCCACAGAGCCTTGCAGCTTTATTGGAACATGAAGATCACCCAGTCAAACCTTTCACTGAAAAGATTCAAGACTAAAGCCTAGAAAAACAAATACAGTGCCTTGCCCAAGCAAGCTAGTGAAGGGCCACACGGCCAGTGAAGGGCAGTCAGGAATCCAAACTGAATCCCTCTCACATTACACTGATTTCCAATTGATAGGATGCTAAGTAAACTGAGATTGTAGGGGCAAGGATTAGTTGTTTTCTCATATGAAAGAAAAGCTCTTGAGGTCAAACATTTGAGAACTCACAGCCTCATAACTAGTTATCTATTATTCACTGACATATGACAGCCACTGGGATACAAAGATGAAAAAGATAGTCCTGAAGCTCAAGGAGCTTACAGGAGAGGGGAGACATATTTCAATGGCAACAGAGCATGACAGAGTGAGGTGCTGTAGGAACTCAAAGGAGTGTCATCTAACACAGATGAGGGAAAGCTCAGCAAGAAACGATTCCCAAGCCGGGAAGTAACAGTGATCCAGTGGGGAAGGGAGCAGTGAAGAGGAACAAGTTGGCTCTGCGGCCTTCCAGTCTTGGGTTCATTTAAACGGCTACAATATAATTCCTTCATTTACATACTAGCTTTTCATATGACTTTCTTTTTTTTTTTTTTTTTTTTTTTTTTTTTTGAGACGGAGTCTCGCTCTGTCGCCCAGGCTGGAGTGCAGTGGCCGGATCTCAGCTCACTGCAAGCTCCGCCTCCCGGGTTCACGCCATTCTCCTGCCTCAGCCTCCCGAGTAGCTGGGACTACAGGCGCCCGCCACCTCGCCCGGCTAGTTTTTTGTATTTTTTAGTAGAGACGGGGTTTCACCGTGTTAGCCAGGATGGTCTCGATCTCCTGACCTTGTGATCCGCCCGTCTCGGCCTCCCAAAGTGCTGGGATTACAGGCTTGAGCCACCGCGCCCGGCTTCATATGACTTTCTAAACCAGCTTTCATAGCATTTAGGTTTGAGACAAACTCCTCAAATTTCAACTGACACTTACAGGTTTATTGTGATGCAAATGTTTGCCTGTTTTTGGAAGTCCTAGAGAGAGCAATTAGGAACAAGAAAGAAATAAAGATATCCAAATAGGAAAGGAGGAAGTTGAAATGCCCGTTTGCAGATGACATGATCTTACGTAGAGAAAACTCTAAAAGCGCCAGCAAAAAAACTTTTAGAACTTGATAAATAAATTCAGTAAAGTTGCAGGATACAAAACCAACATACAAAAATCAGCAGCATTTCTATACACCAATGATGAAATTGCAGCGGGCAAGAAATCAAGAAAGCGGTCCCATTTACAATAGTTACAAAAAATTACAATACTTAAGAATAAATTTAACCAAGGGAAAGAATGAGCCAGGTGCGGTGGCTCACACCTGTAATCTCAGCACTTTGGGAGGCTGAGGCAGGAGGATCCCTTGAGCCTAAGAGTTTGAGACCAAGGAGATGAAAGATCTCTACATGACAAACTATAAAACACTTATGAAAGAAGTTGAAGAAGACACAAAAATGAAAAGACATCCCCATGTTCAAGCATTAGAAGAATATTGTGAAAATGATGATACTGCCAAAAGTGATCTACAGATTAAATGCAATCCCTATCAAAACACCAATGACGTTCCTCACAGAAATAGAAAAAAAAACTCTAAAACTCATATGGAATCACACAAGACCCTGAATAGCCAGAGTAATCCTGAGCAAAAATAACAAAGCTGGAAGCATTCGATTGTCTGACTTCAAAATATACTACAAAAAGCTATAGTAACCAAAACAGCATGATGCTAGCATAAAAACAGACATGCTGGAACAGAGAACCCAGAAAACCCCAAAATAAATCCACATATTTATAGCCAATCAGTTTTTGACAAAGGCACAAAGAACATTCATTGGGAAATACATGGTCTCATCAATAAATGATGCTGGGTTAAGTGAATATCCATATGCAGAAGAATGAAACCAGACCCCTAACTTTCACCCTAGAAAAAAATCACCTCATAATGGATTAAAGACTTAAATGTAAGAGCTGAAACCATGAAACTACTAGAAGAAAACATACGGGAAACATTTCAGAACATTGGTTTGGATAAAGATTTTATGGAGAAGACTTCAAAGACACAAGTGACAAAAGCAAAAATAGACAAACTAGATTACATCAAACTAAAAAGCTTCTGCCTGGAAAAAACAAAAAAATCAAGACTGAAAAGACAACCAGCAAAACGGGAGAAAATACCTGCAAACGACTCATCCCACAAGGGATTAATATCCTTTCCTTTGAATATATCCCTAATATAGGATTGCTGGCCATATGGAGTTCTATTTTCGTTTTGTTTTGTTTCAGAGGAACCTCCACACTGTTTTTCATAAGGGCCCTACTAATTAAAATTTCCAAGAAATTCTTATACAAGGAACCCAAACAATTCAACAGCAAAAAATTAAAAAAAAAAAAAAATCCTATTAAAAAATGGGCAAATGAATCGAATAGACATCTCTCAAAAGAAGGTACATGAATGGCCAACGGGTATATGGAAAAATCTTCAACATCACTAATTATAAGGGAAATACAAATCAAAACCACAATGAGATAACATCTCACCCTAGTTAGAATAGCTATTGCCAGATGGAAATAACAGGCACTAGGGACTCCAAAAAGGGGGAAGGGTGGGAAGGGACAAAGACTGAAAAACTACCTATTGGGTACGATGTTCACTATTTGGGTATTGGGTACACTACAAGCCCAATCTCTTCCAATATGCAATACAGCCGAACAACAAACAAGCACTTGTACCCCCTTACCCCCTAAAAGTAATAATAAAAAAAATAGTTATTACCAAAAAGACCAAAAACAACAAGTTCTGGCAAGGATGCAGAGAAAGGGGAGTTCTCACACGCTGTTGGTGGAAATTTAAATTAGTATAGCCATTATGGAAAACAGTATGGAAGTTCCTTAAAAAATCAAAAGTAGAACTACCATATGACCAGCAGTCCCACTACTATGGGGAATACAGCCCAGGGAAAGGAAATCAGTATCTGGAAGCGTTATCTGCATTCCCATGTTCATTGCAGCTCTATACACAATAGCCAAGACATGAATTCAACCTAAGCATCCAACAATAGATGAATGGATAAAGAAAATGTGTTACATATAAACAATGGAATACTATTCAGCTGTAAAAAAAGATTTAAGTACTATCATTTGCAGCAACACGGATGAGCCTCGAGGAAGGTATGTTAAGTGAAATAACTCAGGCACAGAAAGATAAATACTGTATGTTTTCACCCATATGTGGAAGCTAAACACGTTGATCCCAGGGAAGTAGAGGGTAGAATAGTGCTTACTAGAGGCTGCTGGGGAGGTGGGCAGTAGCCAAAGTTAACAGATACAAAATTACAGCTAGATAGGAAGAATAAGTTCTAGTATTCTATAGCACTGTATGGAGAGTATAACAATTTACTGTATATGTTCAAATAGCAAAAGAGGGGATTTTGAATGTTCCCAACACAAAAAAATGGTGTTTGAGGAGATGGATGTGCTGACCACCTTGATTTATTACACACTGTGTGCATGTATCAAAAATCACACTGTGCCCTATAAATATACACAATTGTGTGTCAATTAAAAATAATAATAAAAGCAAAAAATACACAAAAACTTAAAAATTTTTAAAAGAAAAGACAAGGCAGAAACTGGGAGAAAATCTTTGTAGAACATACCTGATAAAGGACTGATACCCAAAATATTACAAAGTACTCAATTTGCAACTGAGGGACAGTCTACAAAATATCTGATCACCATGTCTCAAAAAATTGTCATGGTCATCAAAAACAAAAACGTTTGAGAAACTGTCAGAGCCAGAAGGAGCCTAAGAAGGCAAGATGACTAAATTTAATGTGGTCTCCTGAATGGGACCTTGGAACTGAAAAAAATTATTAAGTTAAAAAAATTTTCTTAAAGTATGAATTTTTATTAATGAAGATTTTATTTTTAATCTTTGTTTGATCCAAACAGCTGTTAGATAATCCAGAAGTGTTGACATTTTGTCTTTTTATCCTCCTCTCAAGTATTTATCCTTTGAGTTATAAATAATCCAATTACATTTTTTATTTTAAAATATACAGTTAAGTTATTATTGGCAATAGTCACCCTACTGTGCTATCAAATAGTAGGTCTTATTCCTTCTTTTTTTTTTTTTTTTTTGACACTTTCTAATATCCTGAATTTTAACTCTACGAAATATTTGTGCTTATAAAAACTCCCTCTCCCCTCTGCTAGGGTATAAGGCTTAAAAACATGAATATGGTGGGGGGGAATAAATTTTATTTAAAAGTGAAAATATGGTGACAAGCAGTTTAGCAGTGTTCTTCAGACATTTTAGGTACTAACTTTTATCATACTGATATACCACTGTAAACCACTGGTAAATCTGGAAACGGCTAATAATAATGTAGTTCAGGGTGGTTTTGAACCTAGCTTCAGGGGCCACATCAAACAGCTACTATATGTGATTATGGAACGCTTAAATGAAACAATATGTAAAATCTAAATTTTAGCCAATAACTATACTTAAGCTTTTTAAGAATGTCACAAATGGTACATAAAGAGTTTATATGGGGGAATCAGGCAAAACAATGTGCTGCCATTTACATATATATTTTTTTTTTTGTAGAGACGAGGCCTCACTATGACCTGGCTGGTCTTGAACTCCTGGGCTTGAGTGATCTTCCTGAGCTGGCCTCCCAAAGTGCTGGAATTACAGGTGTGAGCCACCACACCCAGCCTACATTGTTTTTTGTTTTATTAAATGAAAAACTGACTAGGAGATTCAGCTTGGGAACTAGTACTCCCAGCACTAAAGAAACAATACTCAGTTCATTCTATTATAACTAGTCTGACATGGTCTTAAACTGTATAAAAGACTATCATAGCTAATAGGATTATGTAAAAGGTTGTTTCACTTTGATTAGTGATAAAAACTAGAATAGTTAAATTTAATATAGACTCCATTTAACTCTAAGCTACTTGGTGCATTCAGTATCACGCATGTATGCTTAGCATATGGGGGACTGGTTAAGAGCTAGGCTTTGAAGCACAAGCTTAAAAACCCAGCTCTGCTCCTGCCAGATGAGATGCAATGTGATACCTCGTCTGTGAAGAGAGAGCTAACAACACATATCTTGCAAAGCTGTTAAAAGGATTAAATGAGCCAAAGTACCTAAACTTAATATTTGACAGTTAGTAAATAATTAATGTTTGAATATAAAAAAAATAGAGAAAATTTTTAGATTAGCTAAGTTTTATATTTAATAAAAGTCATTTAAAACTAATAATTTCATTGACCAGTAATGATTATGATGTAAACAAGATCTATGGATCTATTAGATCAAAATGTCAACAACATTTTCATTTTTACCTTACAAACTTACACACCTATAAGTTATTTTCTAGACTATATTCTTAGACTTAAGATCTACTGGTAAAAGGAATGAAATTTCAAATGATTTTTCTGAAAAGAAACTATGTAATGGAGCCAACAATTATTCTATGCTGGAAAATGTGTATGTTCTTTTTACCTTTTCAATCTTTATCTGGACAGATGGCAATTTCCATTTAGATTCTAGCTCTGTTGGTTGACTACAGAGCTAATGAGGCCAGGAACTTAAATGAGGTTGATCTCTAGGCAGGCCAATTAATTTCTCATGGACAGAAATTCTGTTCTAGGTACAAATTGTACTTGCTGCCCCAGTCACTCTTTTGTTAATAACGTGGGGACCAGATGAAAACATGTGAGTGGTTTATCAACCTGGAATTCCTAATGAGAAACACACTGTACATACTTCTGAATAGGACAGCATCATGCTCTTGTGCTGAATGACAAATTTAGACTAAAAATGCTTGAAATAGTCAGTGGTCATTTGACTGCTAACACCAAATTCATATTTATGTTCTTCCCTTTAAAAAGCTTCACAGGCTCCTGAACCCTTTCAAGTTAAACTCATCATTCAGAGACCTACTGCTCTCTGGCCACAAACTGTGTTTACTTCACTTCTTTCCTTCACACATTCTATATTACAGCAAAACAAGATGAGTCCTGCACGTTGGTGCCTCCTCCTCCTTGCCTCTGCCTGTCCCTAACCCCGGTCTATCTTTTCAGGATTAGGCCAGTGGCAGCCTGCCCTCCTCCCACAGGGCTCCCTTCCTCTTCTGTGCTTCCCCAGACCTTTCAGCCTCACGCAGGACTCACATTCTGACTGATATCATCCAACTAGTTGTGTCCTCTCATCCCTCTCAGGAATCAGTAAGGGCCTTAAAGGTGCAGATTGTATTTTTGCTTCTTTGCTATCCCCTAATAACTCGCCTGTTGAATTCAATAAAGAATAATGGCTGGTGATAGAATGATTCTATTACTCTAACATGTAAAATAACCAAGAAGGCAAATCTATTCATGGTCATCTAGTTTAAATATTAAGAGATTATGCCAAATTTTGTAAAAGAATAAACATAAGCAAGGAACTTAGAAAACATTAAACAACATGATGATACCTTTTAGTATATTAAACCAGGTCACATTATCAGTGACTTAGAAGAAGTGATTAAAATTTTCCACTCTAACATTAGTAGACTTGAAATCAGTAATAAAATATAAAAGAATTGGTATTAAAAAAAATTTTCATCCCTTCTTATATTAAAAACTTAAAAAAGCTCTTCATATAATAATGACAAGTACATACATAATGTGTATTCTGAATATTTTATGTTGAATTTAAGTTGGCAGAAATTTAATTTTCCTGTCACAGCCTGCTCATTTCCTGTTGCAAAACAAGTTGCATACATGAGTACATTTGGTAACCAACCCAGGATGCATATACATAAAATACTAGCAGGCCTCCATGGACACAAATATACCTTTACAAGAAGCTCAAGTCTCACCATTTTGCTCACTATAACAACAGCATATGTCTCATTTAGTGATCAGTGGAAGAGATAGGTAGAATTTTATTGTGAAAAGCCATTTGGGAATGCCTGACAGCTGTGCAAAAAAGAGCTTCACAAATCTTTGTGAGAAGGCCGTCCCAGAGGAAAAGCAATTCTGTTTGGAATTTTTCTTTGTGCCATTTGTTTCAAATACATATTATCTGTAGTGTAACCACTAATATATAAAGAATGAAGCAGCACAGTAAAATTATCTCCCACTTAATGAGTTCTTTTCTAACAAAATAATTAGCCTCATGGAACAAAGAAATCTCCTTTGGCTGCAAACCCATAGGTCACAGAGGCCAGGTACTGAAAGACCACAAGACTCTTCAAATGCTTACATTACACTTTTATGTACTAAGGTAATAAGATAACGATGGTATGAATAAGGAAACTTTAAGAGGTACATTAACTTGCAAAAGCCATTATGGAACAAATGAGATCTATGTAGTAGCCTAAAAGATGTCTAAGAGAATTAATGTGCCTCTCGAAGGGTCTAACCTCAGAAAGGAACCTGGACATACGATAATCCAGTTCATGAAAAACCAACAGAGCTATGATAATTTCTCTGTTAGATGCCCTTTAAAATTCTGTACAGAAGAAAGCAAAATAATACTATATCAGGCTAGGTCAAATCAAAAGAAAAAGACAAACTCAGTATATGGCTGCAATTCTCTTATATCTAAGAATTGTTACCTAAGAATTAACAGAATCTTCTGGCTGGGTACAGTGGTTCAATCCTGTAATGCCAGAGCTTTGGGAGGTTGAGGCAGGAAGATCGCTTGAGTCCAGGAATAGTTTGAGGCTACAGTGAGCTATGATCACACCACCGTGCTACAGCCTGGACAACAGAGTTAGACTCTGTCTCTAAAAAAAATTAAAATTTCAAAACAAAAACAAAACTCAGAATCTTCTGTTCTAGATGAAGGGAACAGTCTTTTTTTTTTTTTTTTTTTTTGAGACGGAGTCTCGCTCTGCCGCCCAGGCTGGAGTGCAGTGGCCAGATCTCGGCTCACTGCAAGCTCCGCCTCCCGGGTTTACGCCATTCTCCTGCCTCAGCCTCCCGAGTAGCGGGGACTACAGGCGCCCGCCACCTCGCCCGGCTAGTTTTTTGTATTTTTTAGTAGAGACGGGGTTTCACCGTGTCAGCCAGGATGGTCTCGATCTCCTGACCTCGTGATCCGCCCGTCTCGGCCTCCCAAAGTGCTGGGATTACAGGCTTGAGCCACCGCGCCCGGCCGGAACAGTCTTTTTAAAATAGGTCATATAAAATAAACTAAGAAATAGAATTCAAAGACAAGGCTTTAACATTTTTGAATTTCAACAAAGGAATAAGATTATACTACCCTCTAGTGGAAGTTCAAGAGAATTCAGTATATACTTTTCAAACATATTTTTCCAGTTTTATGATTAAAAAGCACTGTGGTTTTTCACAGAATAAAAACATTCCATTGTATGCTTACACACTTTCAATGTACAGAATACTAATATCACCACATTGAATGTTGTGGTTTTGCATTCTAAACTGTTTTGCAGCACAAGCTAAATTGCATAACTTCCATCCAAACCCTCCTGTCACAGAATAACGGTTTTGTCAATTCACAAAGGCTAGAGAGGTCCCCATCAGAATGTTGACATCTTGATGGCAGATACCCACCCTTGTTCACTGCTGTGTGTCCAGAGTCTGTACACAGTGTGTGGTGCGTGGCAGATGCCCAGCATGTACCAGGCACTGTGCTAAGTGGTTATGTTTATCATCTCATTTAATCCTCCAAATACCTATGAGACAGGTATGCTCATCATCATTTTGCAGACAAGCAGACTAAAGCTTGGAGTCGTTGAGAAATCTGCACAGTTCTTAAAGTGAGGAAGTTGTAGGACTGGGAGCCAAACTCAGATCTGTAAGTTCATAGCCCTTGTTTTCCAGTTCCCAGCATACCTTTATTACTTATTTTTAAAATGACATACCTTATCAGTAAGTATCAATTAAATAGGCTTCTGCAAGCTGGACTGAAACCAATATGAATGGATCATCTGCTGTAACTTAACAATTCCCAAGGGGCTAGGTACCAGGAGTCATAGTAATGAAGCCATGGGATAACACAGCTAAAAGCATCATCAAAAGTCTAAATTGCTCACATAAGATACAACCTGTACCCTTCAATAAAAGCAGACCCTCTAGAGAGCAAAGTAAAATCAAAAGAGTGAAACAGCCTGGAAAATGAGGGACTGACAGGATATGGTGTTACATCTGACAGTGAAAGGGCAACAAGTTCAAAGAAGTTAGGGGAACCATGTGACCAAATAAAATCGCTAACTGTTTTCTTCTAAGTGTGTTTTTATTTTTTATTATTGCTTAACTATTTAAGCCTTGTAATATTATGTCAAGGTATTTGGGTGATAATAGGAGAGATTTTGAGGCTCAAAAAAAAAAAAAAAAACCCAGTAAATGAGCATTTAAAACACTAAATGTTTCCAAAATCTAAGAATGATACATAAATGCATCAAAATGAATTCACAAAGTACATTAATGGTGCAGATATATGTTTACACAACTTCATCAAATTTGGCTTCAAAGTGTTTATTTTCCTACTGTAAAGAATATCATCGCAGGCCGCAGTGGCTCACACCTGTAATCCCAGAACTTTGGGAGGCGAAGGCGGGAAGATCACGAGGTCAGGAGATCGAGACCATCCTGGCTAACATGGTGAAACCCCATCTCTACTAAAAAAATACAAAAAATTAGCCGGGCGTGGTGGCAGGTGCCTGTAGTCCCAGCTACTTGGGAGGCTGAGGCAGGAGAAGGGCGTGAACCTGGGAGGCGGAGCTTGCAGTGAGCCGAGATTGTGCCACTGCACTCCAGCCTGGGCAACAGAGAGACTCCATCTCAAAAAAAAAAAAAAAAAAAAAAATATCATCAGCACTGATTCTATAAAGCTTAAATTGCTTAGCTAAAAGCCTCATGATTTTAAGACATCTCTCTCTGGGCTTATTCTAGACCAACAAACACTAACTAGGTCTCTAAAATTCCAAGTTTTGATATGCTATCTTCCACAGTCATTCATTACTAATTATAAATACCAGGCAAATAACAGCAATAGATTAAAACCCAAAGGAAGTATGCATTCCAAAGGCTAACAGATAATTCAGATTGGCAACATATATGAAAAACCACCATCCAGACACACCTTCTAAAAAAACCTGAACTACCTCTCTAAAAAGAGCTCAATATCGGTTAGACACAGACGAGAGGAAAAAAAATGACTCAAATTAATTTAGAAGTTACTAACTAGAACAGTTATCAGATAATCTTTTAGCTTTCACTTGTGTTTAGTGTTAGATGTTCTCAGATTACTAAAAAAGAAAGGATTCAAGTGAACATCTAGAAGGCCTATCTTGTGCATTTAAGAAGCCAAAATGCAGTTTCTGAAGAATAAGGTCATGTATCACTAAACATCAAACCTTTTTCAGGATATCAGAATCCTAATTGGGAATGAACATACACTATATTCTATGAAAGATTTATAGAGCCTGCATTTCCTAAACAGAATTGACTATGAAAATAATTAGAATTGGCCGGGTGCGGTGGCTCAAGCCTGTAATCCCAGCACTTTGGGAGGCCGAGACGGGTGGATCACGAGGTCAGGAGATCGAGACCATCCTGGCTAACACGGTGAAACCCCGTCTCTACTAAGAAATACAAAAAACTAGCCGGGCGAGGTGGCGGGCGCCTGTAGTCCCAGCTACTCGGGAGGCTGAGGCCGGAGAATGGCGTGAACCCGGGAGGCGGAGCTTGCAGTGAGCTGAGATCCGGCCACTGCACTCCAGCCTGGGCGACAGAACAAGACTCCGTCTCAAAAAAAATAAAATAAAATAATTAGAATTGTGGCAGATGCATTTAATCAGCAGAGTGGTATTAAGCAAACAACAACCATCTGTAAACAGATTTACTCTTAGCTGGGGAAATAAAAGAGGTTATCATAAGAGAACATGTCTGCAAAGAAGCATACAACCAATGAAAAGCAAGTGACTCAAAGAGATACAGAAAGATGAGCTGAAAGAAAGTGGCTACGAAGAATGTTCCAAACATCTTAAAGGCTATGTCCAAGGCTTCGGAAGGACCGTTACCATACCGGTAAGAGGAAACCAATGCAGAGGGCAACGACAGCCGTTTTACATTTCTCTAAGACCCAGAATCTCCTTTCCATGCCCTGCCTTCAGAAATAACAAAACGCTGACCCTGAAAGGCATGGCAACAGCCAGGGGACTTGAAGAATATAGTTCATAGAGACCTACTGAGAGCCCCCATCCTGCTGCCTCATCACCTCATCCTACTGCCTCATACTGATATGGAGGATATCATCAATGTGGTTGGGATCCTAGATGCATTTATAAATTTTATGATCCTGAGCAAGTTGCAACCTCTCCAAGCCTTAGTTTATCTGTAAATCGGGAATAATAAAAGCTACTTTTGTGGGGTTCTTGTGAGAATTACAGATAGTATTGTAAAGCATCTAATAATCTGACATAGAGTAGGTGCTATAAACAAACGATAGCTACTGTTATCAGCAACAGCACTCCAAATACTATGTATCTATTTTGTTCACATACAACAAACTGTTTTATGACTTGCAAATTACTTGCCTTGTATATCAGTTGTGTTTTGCTTTGAATAAGGCAATATTAAAAACAGGAGGAGACAATAGAATATCTTCAGCTTCCCACCTAAAAGACTAAAACAGGTTATTAGCTCATACAGACAGCTCCTACCTCCTACTTTACTAAGATCTTAAGCTTGATTAGGAAATAGTAAGCTACAGTATTATCCTTAGATGTGGCATCATCAAACATAAAAGACAATTTTCTGAATACAAACCCAAGAAAAAAAAGAATACCAATATAATCCATCCAAATGAACAACGCCAAAAAAATAAATTTCCAGAGTATAAATTTAGCCAAACTGGTACCCTGATTTACACTGTTGTTGTTGTTGTTGTTGCTGCTGTTGTTTGAGACAAGGTCTCACTATGTTGCCCAGGCTGGATTCAAACTTCTGGGCTCAAGCAATTCTCCTGCCTCAGTCTCCAGAATAGCTGCAACTGCAGGCACACGCCACCACAACCAGCACAAGTACTCTCATTTAACCAGGTTTGTTTGATCTCTAATCCGTTTGAAGAGAAAAAAAAAACACTACAAGACATGAAGTTCTAGCAGATCTAAATTTTAAAAGCAACAATTTCTGGAATACATTCTACAGTCAGGACAAAGTCACCTAATCCATTTTCTACATGTATGCTTTCAAACAGAGACCAAATGTCAACAAAGACAACCCGAGTCATTTTAAGATCAACATAATTATAATTATGTGTCCTGAGCTGACCTGAGGCAGAAACAGTTAGAACTAATTTCTACGCTTTACATCATTTTCTGTCAAATGCTCAACTAATCAAAATATGAAATTAAGTAGAAATCATGATTTTCCAAAAAATCCTGTTAACCCAGAATTTCATGTGTTCCTAAAAAGCTTTGAAATTACACCAAACCCTGCCCAAGTTGTTTTCATTCCTAAAAGTAATGAATGAAAACATCGGACTTACTCAGATTTGCTGTCATGGATTCTAAGTCTGCGATTAAAGCTGGGAGCTGCTGGAGCTGCTCCTGCAGCTCCACGAGGCTTGTCTTTTTCTTCTCCCAGTGCGCAGAAAGCATGACCACTTCACTATCCACCAGCTGCAGCACACAAGAAGGGGGGCAAAGTGAAACCGGCTTTTAGGCACAAAGAAAGTACAGTTAACGTAATGAGATTTAATGTTACCTTTAACAACCCCTCTACTCAGTAGAGATTACGGTACATTCTAAAAGAGACTGAAGCTGTTTTCATTTTTAGAAAAGAACCAACTTAATATTCAGTACAGGAAACCTCAAATTACTGCTTGTATCACTGCATCTTAACCCAGAGAAGAGAAAGTTTAAAAATGACTTTAGAAGTCACTTCTAAGTATACCCTGTTTTAAGCAGACCATATATTTGAAAATCCAAATCTAAAAAAAATTAAAACAAAAAACTACCACTAACAACCAAAAAGAAAACAAACATAAAACATAATTAACAGGTAATTACTGGCTTTACAAAAGGAAGTCCTCAAACAAAAGTTCCCTAATACATTTAGAATATATCATGATTCAATTTACATTTAAACAGGAATACTTATTGAATAAAGTATACAAAGGAATTTTGAGGAAATCGGCCAATTCCAAAATTCCAGAAAAAGAGGAAATGATTTAAGTTAACAAGGAATTCAGCAGATGTAAAGGGTTCCTAATAGCAAGGTTGTGAAATTCCAGAGTAGCCTAAGATAATTCTAACTTCTTTCGCTAAAGACTATAAAGAAAATGATAAACATTAGTTTCTCCCAGACAATTTTGTTTTGGTCTTAACACAGTGGGAGGGACAAGGGCCTAGAAAGATTTAGAAGAAGCAAGAAGAAGAGGTAATCTTTTGAAAATATCAACATGAATAAGCAACAACTGTGGAAAAAACTCCATAATCTGTACAATAAAAAATAAAGGTGACAAAACCCATTATATGACAGAAGAAAATGAATTTGAATATTCACAACAGACAATTTGCACATCTCGAGATTAAGGTTCTCTTTTTTTTTTTTTGAGACGAAGTTTCGCTCTTGTTGCCCAGGCTGCAGTGCAGTGGTGATATCGGCTCACTGCAACCTCCGCCTCCCAGGTTCATGTGATTCTCCTGCCTCAGACCCCCCAGTAGCTGGGACTACAGGCGCCTGCCACCACACCCGGCTAATTTTTTGTATTTTTAGTAGAGATAGAGTTTCACCAAGTTGGCTAGGCTGGTTTTGAACTCCTGGCCTCAAGCAATCCATTCATCTTGGCCTCCCAAAGTGTTAGGATTACAGGCATGAGCCACTGTGCCCAGCCAGGACTAAGGCTCTTTAAGAGTTAGAATCTGAATACAACTGATTCTTACCAAGTTCCACTTAAATATTAAGAAAGAACTTTGGAAGAATGATTATATCAAAGATACAAAATTATTTGTATGTGGTACTAGATTGTTTTTGTTTGTACATTTCACTATAGTAGGAATTCTCATTTGAAATAAGGAACTAAGCTATGATACATCTCCTTGTAGTTTCTCAGCCCACGCTGGAGGGATAAGCACATCATCTCTTCATTCAAGCCTCAACTGAGCTGGGAGGCCACACCAAGTTTCACACACACTGCATTTCTCATTATTTTTGTGTACTTAAAAATGTCTGTTGCCAACTGGTCTTTAAAAAGATCTTTAAAAGTAGCTTAAAACACACTGAAAAAACAGCTACAATGCAATAAGGAAACCAAAGCCTGAAATAAGGATCTATGCTCACAAAATTCATTTATAATATTCCACAAACTTCCACTAACCACCCACTATTTGCTAAGCCCGATTCTGGGTACTGAAGATGTAATGACAAACAAATCAGAAAAGAAATTCCTGACCTCTTATTGTTTATATTTTAGCGGCAGGCCTCATAAATTTTCTTAACTTCAGATTTTAAACTCTAAACAAAAAAATTCCTATATTATGATGCTATTTTGGTTAATAATTTGAAAACTCTAGAATAAATAATTTTTAGATATTAACCATTTCTTACTGAAAATTAAAGTGCAATATTTAAATATTAAAATTTAACTACAGTTTAGTTCATGCCTGCAATAAAACTGAAAACTAAATTCTGAATATAGAATATAAACATAAGTAGAAAAACTGTATCAGAAAACACGAAACCATCACTTAAGTTTAAAAGAATGGAAGGGTAAACAGATTCTCAGAAATTATCAATACTAAAACATTTTGAACATTTCTAAGTACCAGACCCTATGCTAAGCAATTTACATATATTATCTCATTTAAACCACACAGCAACCCTATACACTAAGCAATATTATAATCTCAGATTTTTAAAATTGAGGTGTAATGGAAGTTAAGTTACTTCCTCAAGGGCCACAGTGGACTTAGATTCCATCCCAGGGAATTTGACAGTAAGCCTATGTTCTTAATCAACACACTAGGGATTCTGCTATAGGGGTATATAAAGGAAAGAAAAGTAAAAATCTAGCAAAAGAAAGGGTTCTGAAAAACTGTTCTGTTACCTATTCATTTTATCATTGTAATTTCTTAATGATAAAAAAAAGTTATCTCCAGAAGTTCCATTTTTCCACCTCAAAGTAACTCGCAATAAACCCAGATTCACCACCAGGAAATCAAGTTTAAGGAGTAAGACAAACCCATAGTGCTTTATTCCAAAATTCTTTCTGGCAGTTATTGAGGTTAGGAGAAGGAAGAAAAAGCACACCAATCATGAAAAGGTACACCAATGATGTAGAATAGGATCTTAGTATAAAACTCAGTAGTTCAGAGTTTTAAGGAAGACATCATTTTATTTGATTTCCACACAAGTTTGACAAGCAGAATAAGTAGTGTTAAGCCATGTTATAGATGAGAAAACTAAGAGAGGACATGTTATCTGCCCAAGGTCAACAGGTATTCGTGCAGCAAGGCGCAGAAACCAGGATTTCCATCACTAAATTCAGTTCACTTTCTGCCACAGGCAGAGGAAATCCACCCTGAACGCAGAGAGTGAAACAGTCAAATTCAACTGGCTTAATGTCAAACTGTTAAGCAAAACCATGATCCTTGAAAGTTCAATTTGAAGGCAAGCTAATATTTCACAATAACAGGAGAGGCAAAACACTGAAAGTCTGACTTTAGAAAACTGCCCTCAGAGTCTAAGCCCTAAGTAAGTATTAACTATTTACGGTATTTTTTTTTTAATACATTGCTAAAGGAGAAAAAAAAAAATCAAAACCCTTGTTTAGAAAAAACCCAGACAGGCTGGGAGCGGTGGCTCACGCCTATAATCCCAGCACTTTTGGAGGCTGAGGCTGGCAGATTATGAGGTCAAGAGATCGAGACCATCCTGGCCAACATGGTGAAACCCCGTCTCTACTAAAAAACACAAAAATTAGCTGGGCATGGTGGCACACACTTGTAGTCCCAGCTACTCGGGAGGCTGAGGCAGGAGAATCGCTTGAATCTGGGAGACAGAGGTTGCAGTGAGCCGAGATCGCACCACTGCACTCCAGCCTGGAGACAGAACGAGACTCTGTCTCAAAAAAAAGAAAAAAAAAAAGAAAAAAAGAACAAGCCTAGACAACCAAGTTACTTTTGATCACAGCTGCTTGTTTCATAAACTATCGTTCTGAATTCCAAGACTATATAGTTACAATAATTAGCTTAAAAGTAGATGAGTATAAAATAATTGGTTAAAAAGATAGAATTGTCCAAAAGTATATTTGCCCCAGGAGGTTATGCTGTTTAGGTAAAGCCCACCAAAGACACACGAGCAGGTCTGACAAAATAAATGTACAAAGTGACAAGTTTAATACCATGCATATTAAAGATATACATTTAAATATTTACATAGATCTCAATAATACATCACAGAAGGCTTTAAAATAAACTTTCATTTTTAAGGTTGGGTACTGTTTCTGGAAAGCAATAGAAGTACTTTGGATGAGCTGTGGGTTTTAAAACAACCAATTATAAAAAAATTTAAGATCCTAAGGTAGCATAAATTCAATAACAGATCTTACAGGAAATTCTTTCTCCTGTATATATTGTTAATGCTTCTTATAATCAAAAGAATGATTTTTGTTAAAGCTCCTCTACAGGACACAGTCTTCATTTAACATGGGATTCATTCATGTTGATACGCATAGGTGTAGTAGTTCACTAATTTTCACTGCTGTATATGATATTTGTTTTATGAATAATATCATACTTTTTCCTGCAGATGGACTTTGGAACTGTCCAAAGATTAAACAAAGCTTGCTACAAACATTCTGTTACAAATCTCAAGATGCATATGTGCAAGGGTTTCACAAATGAATTGCAGATGTGTCCAAGATATCTATCTCCTCATCTCTCAGGGCCTAGGGTAATGAGATACCCCTCCCCAGTCCCTGCAGGTTGGATGAATGCTCTGGAAAAATTCCTAGAAGCAGAATTGTTGCTTGAAAGGCATGTGCAACTTTAACTTCTACTTAATGCCAACTCATTTTTTCTAATGTGATTGTTCCAATTTATACTCCCAAGTTCTAGTTGTTTATCATCACGTTTCTTCTGAGGAAAGAAACAAAACTGTCATCTGCAAATAATGACCATCTGCACAGAAAGCTCAAAGCCTCTTAAATTTTCGGTAATCTAATGATTACCGAATCTAATTTGGGGTTTCAATTTGCATTTCCTTGATACCAAGCAAGGTTGAACACATTTTACTGTGTATTGGCCATTCATGTTTTCTCTTCTGCAATATGCCTGCTGATATATTTTACTCACTTTTCTCCTGGGTTATTTTAGTCTTCTTTTTATTGATTCATAGGGGTTACTCATATTTTCTGAACACTTATCCTCTGTCTTGTAAATGGTGGTGTTTGATAAAAAACTTTTGACAAAAATTATCAATATACTTATTTATGGCTGGTGCTTTTTATATCTTAAGAAATCTTTCCCACTCTAAGGTCTTAAACATACTTTCTTCTACTATTTTCTAAAAAATGTACAGTTTTCCTTTTCACATTTAAGTCTAATGAAGTCAAAATGTGAACGAGGTCTTCAACTACTTTTATTCAACATATACTAGAGTTTCTACCCAGTATAAGAAACAGGAAAAATTAAAAGTTGTATGGCTTAGAAGGAAAGAAACAAATCTACCATCTATCCAAAACAACTCGCACCCCCAAATACAAGGTATTAGAATAAGAGAATTTAGCAAGATGGCCGAATATGGGATTAAAATACTACAAGTCAAATACTGCAGGTTTTTGGTAGATGTCAGGACAAAGAAGCTGTCTTCCATTAAAAATTTGCTAAAACTTTTTACCCTGAATAGGTATTTAATTTTATGAAATGTATTTTCTGCATCTGATGATCATTTTCGCTTTTAATATTTAACAAAGTCAATTGCATGTAAAAGATTTTCTAATGTCAAATTAACCTTTTAATCCTGGAATAAACTTGTGTATTTTGCTTTTTATACATTGCTGGATCTGGTTTGCCACTATAGGCATACAATGAAGAATGTCTCCCAGGTAGACCATTCCTTTTATTATCCAGTATTCATAAGACATGCAAATATCAATAACAAGTTTTGGCTAGTATTTTAAAGCTTTATATTTAAGCTTGATACACATTTTAAAACAACATGTGAGTAGATTCTCAAACTGCATTTCAAATACAATTGTTAGAACATCAGAATTGTTAGAAATTCAAATTGTCTACAAACTGAAGCAGCATGAATAGTGTATCAACAGCGAATATGCATGGCTTATATGTGTCCAGCATGGAGACGCCAAGTTACTGCACACAAGCAACTGTTAATTAACAATTACATCTAAAGTTTGATAATCAGAAAATGATGTTTTAAGCATTTTATATCCTAAAGGTTCCTATGTATAGGAATTTTGCTGGTTTTTAGTACATTTAAGGAACCTGGTTGAGTGTTTGGGGTTGATATGTAATACACTGTAACTTTTCCAATTTAAAATACGGGAAATAGGTTTCTGCCTAGCATGTTCACACGGAACATACCAGTTTCAGAAACAGATCATGGAAGTTAGGCAAGAGATGATGCCTTTAATGTGTTTATAATTTTTATATATGTATTCATGGACTCCAGGTTCACTTTTTCATACTTCCTTGTTGGGTTTCAGTATCAAAGTTATCCCAGCCTCATAAAATATGCTGGGCAGTTTCCTCTTTTTTCATTCACTACAAGAACTTGTAAAACGTTGAAATCGTAGATTTCAGCCAGGTGCAGCGGCTCACACCTGTAATTCTAGCACTTTGGAAGGCTGAGGTGGGAGGATCACTTGAGCTCAGGAGTTCAAGATCAGCCTGGGCAACATAGTGAGACCGCCATCGCTAAAAAAAAAAAATTCATTTTTGCAAGGCGTGGTGGCTCACGCCTGTAATCTCAGCACTTGGGAGGCCGAGGCGGGTGAATCACCTGAAGTCAGGAGTTTAAGACCAGCCTGGCCAACATGGTGAAACTCCATCTCTACTAAAAATACAAAAATTAGCCAGGCATGGTGACATGCGCCTATAGTCCCAGCTACTCAGAAGAGAGAGGTAGGAGAATCACTGGAACCCGGGAGGCAGAGGTTGCAGTGAGCCAAGATTGTGCCATTGGACTCCAGCTTGGGCAATAAGAGTGAAACTCCATCTCAAAAATAAAATTTTTGTAAAAAAACATTAGATGGGCATGGTGGCACACCTGTAGTCCCAGCTACTTGGGAGGCTGAGGTGGGTGGAACACTTAAACCCAGCAGGTTGAGGCCACATTGAGCCATGATCATGCCATAGCATTCCAGCCTGGGCAATAGAACGAGACCCTGTCCCCCAAAAACAAAACAAGAAATGATAGATTTCCAGAAAGAGAGAGAGAGAGAAAAAAGAAAAGGATCTCCTGAAAGTTCTGAACAAGAAATGACAGATAGAAAGAAAGAAAGAAAGAAAGAAAGAAAGAAAGAAAAGAAAAGAAAAGAAAAGAAAAGAAAAGAAAAGAAAAGAAAGAAAAGAAAGAAGGAGGAAGCAGGGGAAGGGGAAGAAAAGAAAAGAAAAAAGAGGGGAGGGGAGCAGAACAGAGCGGAGCAGAGAGGAGAGGAAAGAGAAAGAAGAAAAGGATTTCCTGAAAGTTCTCCTGTAAAATTCTATGGATCTGGTCCTTTCTTAGCAGAAATATTTTTAACCAGCAATACAATTTCTTTAGTGGCCAGAAGACTACATGAGATTTGTATTGCTTCTAGTATTGGCTTGATAAAAAAAAATTCTAAGATTTTGCCATTTCATCTAAGTTTTCAATTTTCTCTCTCTTTTTTTTTTCTTTTTAAGAAACAGGGTCTCACACTATGTTGCCCAGGCTGGAGTACAGTGGCTATTCATAGGCACAGTCCCACTACCGATTAGCATAGGAGTTTTGACCTACTTCGTTTCTGACCTGGGCCAGTTCACCCCTCCTTAGACAACCTGGTGTTCCCTTGCTCCTCAACATCACCATGTTGACGCTGAACTTAGTGTACGCACCCAATTGGCATAGCACACTACAGCTCAGAGCTTCTGGGCTCAAGAGATCCTCCTGCCTCAGCATCCCAAGTAGCTGGGACTATAGGTGTGTGACCAGATAAGTTTTCACATTTGTCATAGAGTTCATCAACTTTTATCTTTTTACTCTCTGCTACAACTATAGCTATTAATATAGTCCCTTTAATTCTTAAAAGTATATATGTTTTTTTCTTGATCAGTGTCACTAGCAACTTATTAACTAATGATTTAATTGTTAACTAAGTTATTTTATTAGTCTTTTATAAGAACTTTTGGCTGTATGTAGTTTCTATTACATTTTTTGTATTCTATTTCATTTACTTCTCTTACCTTTATTACTGCTTTCATTTTTTCTTCCACATGTATTCCATTCTCTTCCCTAATTCTTAAGTTAGGTTAACTCACTGATTTTCAATCTTTTTTTTGTTTATACAGTTTCCCTGTAGATAGATTTTAGCAAATTCTACAAGTTTATACATAGTAATTATCATTCATTTCTATTTTTAAATTTATATTTTTTACTTCAAACCATAAAGTATCCATAATATGTATTTTAAAATTTCAAATATAGTTTTCAAAATTGGTTTCTTATATTAACTTTCAGCTTTACTTGCACTGGAATCAGAGAATATATTCTACATGACTTCATTTATATGAAACTTGCTGAGATTTGTGCTGTGGCCCTGTATGTAGTCAATTTTTATGAGTGTTCCAGATATGCTTTAAAAAAATTTATATTCCCTATGTGCTGGAGTAGCATTCTACATTTGTCCATGAGGCCAAATTTGTTAATCACATTAGTCCAATCATCTATATCCATACTTATTGCATCTGTTTTTATTTTTTCCTATCACTTAAAAGGAATGTATTAAAACTCTCTCATTTTGATTGTGGATTTAGCTGTTTTTTTCCTTGTAATTATATTTGTGCTTTATCTATTTTAATACTTTTATTAGGTATACACAGTTTAGACTTTTTTCCCCCGAGGGAATTGAATCTTATTAAGGATCTTCTTCATTTTTCATTTTAAGTCTATTTCACCGATATTAACCCATCAGTTTTCCATTGGTTAGTACTTGTCCAGTATATGTTTTCCCTTCAATTACAGGCATATCTTGATTTACTGCACTTCATTTATATTGTGCTTTGCAGATATTGCATTTTTTACAAATTGCAGGTTTGTGGCAACCCTGCATCAAGCAAGTCTATCAGCATCATTTCTCCAACAGCACGTGCTCACCTCATGTCTCTGTGTCACATTTTGGTAATTCTGAAAATATTTCAAACTTTTTCATTACTATTACATCTGCTATGATGATTTGTAATCAGTGATCTTTGATGCTACCATTGTCATTGTTTTGGGGCACCACAAAGTGCACTCATTTGTAAAATGGTGAATTTAATTAATACATGTTATGTGTGTTCTGACTATTCCACCAACAGGTCATTTCTCTCTCCATTCTCAGACCTCCCTCCTCGGAACTCCCTATTCCCTAAGATAATAATTCCCTACAAACAGCTTCTACATATTCAAGTAAAAGAAAGAGTCACACATTTCTTACTTGAAATAAAAAATCAGAAATGATTAAGCTTAGTGAGAAAGGAATGTCAAAAGCAAAGACAGGCCAAGAGCATCATGCACTAAACACCCAAATTGTGACTGCAAAGAAACAGTTATTGAAGAAAATTAAAAATACCACTCCAGTGAACACATGAATGATAAGAAAGCAAAACAGGCTGGACATAATGGCTCAACCCTGTAATCTCACTTTGGGAGGCCGAGGTAGGAGGATCACTTGAGCTCAGAAGCTCAAGGCCAGCTGGGGCAACATAGCTCCATCTCTACAAAAAGTTAAAAAATTACCTGTGCATGGTGGCTCACATCTGTAGTCCCAACTACTAGGGAGGCTGGGATAGGAGGATCTGCTTGAGCCCAGGAGTTGGAGGCTGCAAGTGAGCCATGATGGCACCACTGCACAGCAGCCTGGGTAACAAAGCAAGACTGTTTAAAAAAAAAAAAAAAAAGAGAGAGAGAGAGAAGAGAAGAGAAGAGAAGAGAAGAGAAGAGAAGAGAAGAGAAGAGAAGAGAAGAGAAGAGAAGAGAAGAAGAGAAGCAAAACAGCCTGATTGCTGATACAGAGGAAGTTTGACTGGTCTGGATAGATCAAACCAGCCAGAATATTCCCTTAAGCCAAAGCCCAAATTTATAACAAGGCCCTAACTCTCAATTCTATAAATGGATTCAGAGAGGTGAGGAAGCTGCAGCAAAAGTCTGATGACAGCAGAGGTTGGTTTACCAAATTTAAGGAAAGACATCGTCTTCATAATATAAAAGTGCAAGGTGAAGGAGCAAGAGCTGATGTAGAAGTGTTAGCAAGTTATCCAGATCTAGCTAAGATCATTGATGAAAGTGGCTACCTTGAACAACAAATTTTCAAGTACACAAAACAGTCTTCTGTTGGAGGAAGATGGTATCTAGGACTTTCATAGTTAGAGAGGAGAAGTTAATTCCTGGCCTCAAAGCTTCAAAGGACATGCTGACTATCTTGACAGGGACTAATGCAGCTGGGGACTTTAAGCTGAAGCCAACACTTCATTTACCATTCTGAAAATTCTGGGGCCCTTGAGAATTACGCTAAATCTACTCTGCCTGTGCTGTATAAATGTAACAACAAAGGCTGGATGACAGCACATCCGTTGACAGCATGGTTTAGTGAATATTAATACTTTATGCTTACTGTTGGGACCTACTGCTCGGACAAAAATATTCCTTTCCAAATAATACCGCTCATTGACAATGCACCTGGTCATCCAAGAGCTCTCATGGAGATATACAAGATCAACGTTGTTTTCATGCCTGCTAACACAACATCCATTCTGTAGCCTGTGAATTAAGGAGTCATACCAACTTTTAAGTATTATTGTTTAAGAAATATATTTTATAAGGCTACAGCTGCCATAGATAGAAGTTCCCTCAACTGATCTGAGCAAAGTAAATTGAAAACCTCCTAGAAAGAATTCACTATTCTAGATGCCATTACAAAACCTTCATGATTCATGGGAGGAAGTCAAAATACCAACATTAACAGGAATTTGGAAGAAATTGATTCCAACCCTCATGGATGGCTTTGAGGGGTTCAAGGCTTCAGAAGTAACTCTAAATGCAGTAAAAATAGCAAGAGAACTCAAACTAGAAGTGGAGCTTGAAGATGTGACTGAATTGCCGCAATCTCATGATCAAACACGAATGGATGAGGTGTTGACTGACTCCAGTTCTGAAAGAAGTTCTACTATGGGTAAAATGCTATCAAACAGCATTGTATGCTACAGAGAAATCTTTTGTGAAAGGAAGAGTCAATAGATGCAGCAAACTTCATTGCTATCTTATTCAAGAAATTGCCACAGCCACCCCAACCTTCAGAAACCACCACCCTGATCTGCAGGGTGCAGATATGCAGCTATAAGCATAAAACAAAAAACCTCTCAACCAGCAAAAAGGTTATGATTCACTGAAGGCTCAGGTGATTGTGAGCATTTTTTAAGCAATAAAGTATTTTTTAATTAAGGTATTACATTGCTTTTTAAGACATACTTAATAGACAATGGTATAGTATAGACATAATTTTTATATGCACTAAGAAACCAAAAAAAAAATTGTCAGACTTGCTTTCTTGCAATATTCACTTTACTGCAGTGGTCTGGAACCAAACTGACAATATTTCTGAGGTATGCCCATATATTCAATCTTTCTGTGTCCTAATGTTCTAGGTGTTCCCTTGTAAGTACCTTATAAACTATTAATAGACTTTTCCTCATCTTTCAAAATATGCCCTCTAGCAGTCTAGATTAATCATTTAAAAATACTGAGATCGCAGATATATTCACATTTACTATCGTATTCTGTTTATTCTGCTTGTTATGAGTTTTCCCCTAGTTTCTTGTCATCTTTTGCATTGACTGAATTCTTTCTCATTGTTCTAGTTTTTTTCTACTGGTTTAGAAGAAACATTTTCTTTTTCTTTTCTTTTTTTGAGATGGAGTCTCACTCTGCTACCCAGGCTACAGTGCAGTGGCACAATCTCAGCTCATTACAACCTCCGCCTCCCGGGTTCAAGTGATTCTCCTGTCTCAGCCTCCCAAGTAGCTGGGATTACAGGTGACCACCATCACGCCAGGCTAATTTTTTGTATTTTCAGTAGAGATAGGGTTTCACTGTGTTGGTCAGGCTGGTCTCAATCTCCTGACCTCAAGCAATCCACCTGCCTTGGCCTCCCAAAGTGCTGGGATTACAGGCGTGAGCCACCGCACCCAACCACTTTCTATTTTTTTTGTGTGTGGTTACCCCTGAAATTCTGCCCTCCATATTTAACTTTTAAAAGTGAGGTTAATCAATATTGATATATTTCCCCCAAATAATACAAAAGTCTTAGAATGCCTGAACACTGATAATCTGCCTTCCATCTTACATGCTTTGTTATCTAGCATTATTATTCTATCATTTTAACCCCACAAATTAGACAACTGATATATATGTCCCCACTGTTTGTTTAGATTTATCTATGTTTACCATTTTCTCTGCTCACTATTTCTTCCTACATCTCAGACCCATCTTCTAAAATTAGTTTCCTTTTTTCCTGAATTACGTTCTTTAGTAGTTCTTTTATTGGACGATTACTGACAGAAAAATCTGTTTTTATCTGAGTATGTCTTGCTTTTACTCTAATTCTTGACAACAGTTTGAAAAGTGTGCTGTGGAACTCATTCATTTATAAGTGATCTGTCTTCTCTCTAGTTATTTTAAGATCTTCTCCTCTCCTTTAGGATTCTGTAGTTTTTGTTGTTGTTGTTGTTGTTTTAGACAGAGTCTTGCTGTTGCCCAGGCTGGAGTGCAGTGGCATGATCTCGGCTCACTGTAACCTCCACCTCCCCAGCTCAAGATATTCTCCTACCTCAGCCTCCTGAGTAGGTGGGACTACATGCTACCATGCTCAGCTAATTTTTGTATTTTTAGGAGAGACAGGGTTTCACCATGTTGGCCAGGCTGGTCTTAAACTCCTGACTTCAGGTGATCCACCCACCTTGGCCTACCAAAGTGCTGGGATTACAGGTGTGAGCCACTGTGCCCAACTGGGTTCTGTAGCTTCAGCATGAGGTGTCTAGGAATGGATTATTATATTGTTGTTTGTTGTATCTTCTGGATCTGAGGATTTGCACATCTCATTTATGGAAAATTCTCAGACATTTTTCTTTTCCTACATTGTCTTTCCCTCATGCTCTTTCTAGAACTGTCTAGATTTACTGGATATGTTGGGCTAACTCATACAAAACTGCAATTTTACAGATCAAAATTCATCAAATATTAGCAATCTCACCTGGTTCAACCTAAAGACATTGTTATAGGTGTTCTCTGCCTATCAATTCCTCTTTCATATTTTCCATTTTCTTTCTGAGATCCTTGCCGTGTACTCTTTGACTCTCTCTTCTACTTCACTCTTTCTTTCTTCGGCTGCCTCAAATTGCCGTTGAGCACATCTTTTGGGTTTGTAATTTCAATGACTTTAAAATATTTCATAGTGCCTTCTTCCTTACTCATGTTTAAGTCCATCTCTTATCTCTCGAAAGATTTTATATATAACTACCTAACAGTCAATGTTCAATAGTGCAGTACGTACAGTCCTTTGTGAGTCTAAATCTCACTCTTTGGTTCTGGTGACTCAAACTTTTGGTGTTTTACTTGTGTGCTTGCTAATATTTTGAGGACAGGGAGCCTGATTTAATCTGTGGAAATCTGAGGGACCTACGTTAACACCGTTTCATCCATGGAGAATTTGCATTTGTTTTTGTTGGGTGTCAATTTTTTTTTTTTTTCAGACAGAGTTTCACTCTGTCGCCCAGGCTGGAGTGCAGTGGCGCAACCTCAGCTCACAGTAACCTCCGCCTCTCAGGTTGAAGCGATTCTTCTGCCTCAACCTCCTGAGTAGTTGGGATTACAGGCATGCGCCACCATGCCCGGCTAAGTTTTGTATTTTTATTAGAGATGGGGTTTCACCATGTTGGCCAGGCTGGTCTCGAACTCCCGACCTCAGGTGATCCACCCGCCTCGGCCTCCCAAAGTGCTGGGATTACAGGTGTGAGCCACTGTGCCCGGCCAACTTTTTTATTTCTTAACTTAGAGGTTCCTTGATCATGCAGGAAATATAACTTAGAACCCCATACTCCTATGAAGCCAATACCATGGTAACAAATCAAGAAAGGAGGCTATGCCAACTTGTTAGGAAGACAGACAAGTTTCCTTGTTGACTCCTTTAGCCAATAGGTACATTTTTTTCCCCAGCTTAAGCTTTCACCGAGGGGATATAGCCACCTCAAAGTCCAAAGAGCTTTATCAAAAGTCTCAGATTCAGATCCCCACAAAGTCTCCTACTCCCACAAATCTCCAAAGCTTTTGTTTTAGTATTTTGATCCCAACTGCCATGTTTTGTTTTGTTGTTTTAATGACTCTGATTTAAGTTCCCTGTTCTGTTTTGTTGTGTTGTTGGCCCTTTATGTTTCCCTTAATTTTTGTGAGCTTAATATATATTAAAGAACTTTTTAAAAACATATCCAACATTTAAGTATTTCACAGCTGTAGGGCTTTTCAAAGTATCTATTCTGCCTTACTATCAGAAACCTACATTTTCTTCTTCTCAGTAAGTTCTAAGAGAAATGCTAGTGTCTACATTTCATCATACATATTCCTGTGTTGTATATAATTATTACAGCTTCACTAATTTAGGTAAATGGTAAAGATAATCAGTCTAAATTTATTTAAAGTCAGAATTACAGAAATCATTTCAGAAAAAAATGAAGTTTGATTGACATCAACAACACCGAGGAGAGTATTTGATCTTGGCTAAGTACGTTTACCAAGTCATTTAAATTACAAGACACTAGCGCTTAAAAATACTTTGTTCTTCTAAGTGAACTGAGGATGACCCCTGAAATTTTTGTATTTATTTGTTAGGCAAATTAATAATTTTGGATAGACTGAGCAAAGTTAAGTTTTTTTGACCAAATAATAAGGAATTCTTAAATAGTGTGGAAAGAAACGTCTTATAAAGGGTAGAAAAAGATGTCTTATAATTTACATATATTGCAAATTCATCAGACTAAAATTCAGAGCATTATATCTACATAAAACATGTATTTACCTGTCCTTAGAATAAAAGTTATAAACCCTCTAGTTCAACTAAACTAAATTACTTGACAGAGAAATGATAAAAAGGTGCTTTATTCAGGGAGTTTCATAATCAACAACTAGATTCAATTTCAGATATCCTGCAAAACATTTTGACACAAACAATTATAAATTCAATTTTTAAAAAATGCCATTTAGCACTGAAAAAGGAAAGTTTGTCACGAGTATAAGATTAGCCAATTCTTTACCTCTCCAGCACTTGCACATTCTTTGGCTCTTCTGTGAAGTGCAGCCCATGTATCCTCATACCTAAAAAAAAAAGCAAAAAAATAATTTGAAATGCAAACCACACATTAAAAGGAAATACTATCTAAAGATGAATGTGGAATATCCTACGGTGCTAGAAAGGAAACACTCAAAAAATAATGGGGACATGTTGCAAGGACACATACGTCAACTTGATGGAGCTTCCAGTGGCCAAATCTGTGACAATTTGAGCAACAAAATACATAATGGTAGTAATGGATTATAACTCAAAGAATAAAACAAATATCCCTGAATCCATGGTGATGTAAATAATTGAATAAATAAATTAATGAGAAAGAAGAGAAAAACTTTTCCTTATAATAGAAACACAATTAGTAATTTTTTGTGTGTTTTTTGAGACGGAGTTTTACTCTGTCACCCAGGTTGGAGTGCAGTGGTGTGATCTCGGCTCACTGCAACCTCCATCTCCCGAGTTCAAGCAATTCTCCTGTCTCAGCCTCCCGAGTAGCTGGGATTACAGGTGCATGCCATCACGCCTGGCTAATTTTTGTATTTTTAGTAGCGACAGGATTTCACCACATTGGCCAGGCTGCTCTCGAACTCCTGACCTCAAGTGATCTGCCTGCCTCGGCCTCCCAAAGCGCTGGGATTACAAGTGTGAGCCACCGCGCCCAGCCCCAATTAGTAATTTTAAAAGAAATTATGAGGAAAAGAAAAACTCTAATTGGTAAACACAATAGTAATAATTGTTTTAAAAAGAATTTTAATGGATGATAAAATTAGTGGGTAAAAGCACAAAAAGAAATAGGATATTTACACAGTCTCAAATTATCTCCCCATAGGATAATCATTAACTAAAAGTGAGAAAACAGTGTTAACTGAGGAGAAACCTGGCAGATACATCCTTAATAAAGTGATCAAAATTAATGTCAACAGTAATGAGACACATCAACATTATGTGACTCCTGATGTGATGCACTGGGAAGGATATAATATTACTCTTCTGGTATTCTTGCCAAAACAGTACTAACTTACAGTTAATTACAAGGAAATAGAAAAATCCAAATTTATAGACATTTTGAAACATAATTGGCCAGTACTTTTTTTTTTTTTTTTTTTTGAGACAGGGTCTCACTCTGTCACCCAGGCTGGAGTGGTGTGATCACCCAGGCTGGAGTGGTTGAGCTCACTGCAGACTCAACCTCTTGGACTCAAATGATCCAGCCACCTCAGTCTCCCAAAGTGATGAAATTACAGACATGAGCTACACTATGCCCAGCCTTGGCAAGTACTCTTCGAAAGTATTGAGGTCATGAAAGACAAAGACTAAAGAATTGTTCCATGTTAAAGACGACGATGGAGACATTTTGACTAAATATGATGTGTGATCCTGGATTGGATCCTAGTCCAGAAAAAAGGGCACTGCTGGGATAATTGATGGAATTTGAATAAGGCCTATGGATTAAAGTACTTACTAATGTTAATTTTCTGGTTTGATCATTGTACTGTGGTTATATGAAATGTTAACATTGGGAAAGCTGAAATTGCTTGTTCTATTTTTGCAATTTTTTTGTAAACCTGAAATTATTTCAAAATGAGAAGTTAAAAAATAAAACTTCTAAACTACGATTCATTTGATTGCTGATGTAAAACCTGAATTCCCAATCTAAAATTCTAGCTATCCAGCCAATATTTCTCCAAACAGGAATACATATTTAATGAGTTCATATTGCCTCCCCTCATAGTCAGATTCACAATTTTTCTATTGAATTTAAGTAGGAAAATCAATCTGAATAATCCAGGTGATACTAGAGTCTACATGTGACGAAAATTAAGGTGGAAGGTCACAAAAATAATACAGTCCTGCTGTCATGTTGAATAACAGAAAGCTAGATTTTCTTGGATGTATAAGATTATGTAAGTATCAATTAAAATCAACAAGTATTTACTGAATGCCAAGCACTGTTAGGCACCAGAACTGCTGAGATAAATTTTACTTTTGCATCTTTGTTGTCCTGGTACTTAGCACAGAACCTAACACAGAAGAGACACATTAAATGTCTGTTGAGTAAAGAAACAAACTAATTATAAAATGAAAATTTAGGACTTCGTGGTAAAATTTTCTATCATTTTCTTAACTCAGTGGGAAAGAGAAAATTAATCCTTACTTGCCAAATTTAGACTCCAGATCGTTCTTTTCATAATATCTATTTCCTTTTCTCCCCATTATTATGTATGCTTTTCACATCCATCTTGCCATTACACAACACCCTCCCTCATTTCTACTTTCCTAGTTCAGCAACTAGTTCATTCATGACTTTCCTACCGTTTTCAGCATTCTCTAAACCTAGACTACCCCAACCATTCAAGTTCTCTGCTCTACTTTTATGCCATGAAGCAGTTTGAAGAAATGCATTAAATCCATTACAATGCATGCTATCCAACCTCCCATGGGCCTTCGCTGCCAATCAGCACGTAAAAAAAAAAAAATTTATTGCTATTAGATTGTTCCCTGAAGTACACACAGCGGGTATTACACATCTCATGCCGCCTTGAAACTTACCCCATCCAATCACTTTCAACAGACATATGAACTTACTCCATTTTACTGAGATAAAGACACCGGATGTAAACTTCCATTTTTCTGTGTTCAAACTCAAACATCTTTAAAAATCACAAGTCAATGATGACGAAATGAAGAAGCCACATTCATAATGTGTAATTCTCACATTCAAATCGTTATTGAATATAGTCTATGTATACTATGGGAAGACTTGTGGAAGAGTTCACAGTACAGTTAGGAAGATGAACACACATGTAAATAATTACCTTACTTGGTAGACAAAGGAAAGGGCTAATTATATAGCATTAGAGCCATAGGAACATAGGAAAGTAACTGTAGACTGTGTTGTACTACACTCTTTGAAACATTATGATTTAGGAAATAGAAGATGTCAGAGTAAGAAGCATCTAGAATCTGTCACCCTACCTAGACCACAATCACATTGGCAGAATCTGTCTGATGTAACTATTTTGGGACTCTAGAATCTATTAAAGGCTTGCAACTTCCAGGGGAAGGTCTGGAGGGTAAATTGAGGTTCATTTCAGTTGACTTCAGGTTTTAGCACAATGGCAGCTACTAATCCACCACCCCAACCCCTGGACAGGCAGCCACGCACTTGTTCCTGAAGTAGCTTATACATGGCTTATGAAAGTCAAGGTGGGCCAATAAGGACCCTGTGCTCCAAACATCAGGGAGTCTGTGCTCTGATCACAATTGCTGCTTCTAATCAGGGAGATGCAGACACAGAGGCAGCTACTGTTGAAAACCCCTCCTGCTCTGGCTAGCAATTTTCAGAGGATTTAAAAGGCCAACGTCTGGTTTTGTCCCCTTTCTTTGTTCTCTTTTCCCTTTTGGAGAGCCAGACACTTAAAGACTAGGACATTCAACAACAGAAGAAATTGTTTTTTGTTTTGTGGTGTGTGTGTGTTTTTTTGTTTTTTTTTTTTTTTTTTGTCCCAAGATGGCTTACTAGGGACATCAAAAGCCAGTTTTTCTCAAAAAATACATAGAAGTTACTGGTGAGTGGACAAATTCTAGACAGAAAACTGAGGGAAGGGAGGCAGGACCTGTCAGAGTGCCCATGGGAAGAAGCTGGGGTGCAGAAAAGGAAAGCAGCAAGAGTCTGGCAGAGATCGACCCTCAAGGACCTTGGAGCCCTGTGGAAAGGGTAGGTGGGAGTAGTTCTCTGCTCCCCTGAGTCCTCCAACCATCTCCTGACCAACAAACTGTTGGAGAGTGCTCCTCTGCCCTTGTGACCCAGAGCAACACTATTGGTGGCAATTTGAAAACCTCCTGGGGCTGGAGAATCTGGTGGCCAACTCGTGTGTACAGGCGTGTCCACACTCCCCTCAGGTGCCAGATACCATACTCGTCGCGCACTGGCGGTGGGATGCTGCCCTGCCCAGGGATTCTCTGCCCTTGAGTCACCACACCACCAGATTCCCTGCAAACACACCCAACAAACCACTCTAACTTTGGCAAGCACAGGGAACCAGCAGTTCCCCAGGTAACTGTGAGATCTCTGGAGATCTAACCCCCTGCATGGGCCATCCCTAAGTGGAAGAGAGTGCAGCCCACCAAAAGCACCCCACGGGACAAAGGAAATGCAGGCACAGTGCCAACCACTGCAAGAGGCACTATCATCACCCAGGAATGGATGTGGGGAAGGGGTCATCTCCTGCATCCCCCTACACTGTTGCTGATGTAGCAGTGTTCTCCCTGCCAGGGGCCAGTACATGCACTTGGACACACAACATTATTTCATGCTTCTCGTGGCGGCTCTACTTCTACTGAAAGTGAGCCCTGCACAGCTCAAGCTTTCAGGAAGAGTGGGGCCCAACTCCCCTTCCCTACACAGAGTAGTAACATCCCGACAAGTGAAGACAAGTTACAGAGCTGCCTGCTCCCATCTGGAGGAAGAGACTCTCCCTGAGCCCATTTTGGTGGCAGCCTTCAGAGGAGTGAACCCGCAACCCGCAGACAGGAACCAAAGGAAAAACTCTTTATGAAATGAAGGTTGGGAGCCTTGTGATGGGGGCATGATAGGAAGTGGATCACGTTCTTGCCAGCACAGGATGAGGAGTGGGTGTACCCACCCACCTTCTCCCCCAAGACGTCAGCACACCCCACTGGACCTCTTCCCGCCACCATCCCCTGCCCGCTCAGGGCAGGTGCTTCCACCCAACACCAGCCTACCTGCCAGCTCTTACTCTTAAGTGCCATCTACTGGACTGCAACCCGAACTGCGTCACCAAATAAAAATCTGCTACAAAAAGGGCTTAGTGCTAGTCCACAAGATGAGCCCCCTGGGATCTCCACACCCTCAGTTCCACAGGAGATAAGGTGTTAGGTGTCAGCTCTTAGAGCCAATTCATCACTACAATAAGCATCATCTGAGAAAGCCACTGCATAGAAGCTATCCATAACCAAGGAACCCATATAGCATTTTGGCTCTCTGGAAGCACCCGGAAACAAAGGCAAATGATAATACACAACATATACCACAGTCATACCCTTAAGGAAAGAAAAAAAAAGTCACATCCAAATGATGGCAAAGTCAAAATAAAAAGAGACAGCTTCCTCAAATGAGAAGGAATCAGTGTAAGAACTCTGGCAGTACAAAAAGCCAGAGTGTTCTGGCACCTCAAAGGATCACATTAGCTCTCTAGCAATGGATCCTAACCAGACTGAAATGTATAGGATGGCAGATAAAGAATTAAAAATATGTATTGCAACTAAACTCAACAAGATTCAAGAAAAAAGTTGAAATCCAATACAAAGAAACCAGAAAACTGACTCAGCATATGATAGACAAGATAGCTATATTAAGAGAGAAACAAATAGAACTGCTCGAATTCTAAAATTTACTAAAGGAATTTTAAAATATAGTTAATAGGCTAGACAAAGCAGAAGAAAGAATTACAGAGCTTGTAGACCAGTCATTCAAATTAACCAAGTCAGACAAAAATAAAGAAAATGGAATTTCTAAAAAATGAACAAAGCCTTCAAGAAATATGTGATCATGTAAAACAAACAAACCTTTCACTTACTAGCATTCCTGAGAGAGAAGAAAAAGTAAGCAACTTGGAAAACATATTTGAGGGAATAATCCAGGAAAATCTCCCCAATCTTGATAGAGAAGTTGAAATCTAGAATCAAGAAATTCAGAGACTCCTGTGAGATATCACATAAGATGACATCCCCAAGACATATAGTCATCAGACTAAGGTCAACATGAAAGCAAAAATCATAAAGAAAGCTAGACAAAAGGGCCATATTACCTATAGAGGAAAACCCATCAGGCTAACAGTGGACTTCTCAGCTGAAGCTTTACACTCAGAAGAGACTGGGGGCCTATTTTTAGCCTCCTTAAAAAAAAAAAAATTGCCAGCCAAGAATTTTATATCCTGTTCATCTAAGCTTCATAAACAAAGAAGAAATGAAATCTTTCCCAGACAAGCAAACACAAAGGGAATTTATCACCATCAGACTGGACCTACAGGAAATGCTCAACGGAGTTCTAAACATGGAAATGAAAGAATGATATCTGCTACCATAAAAGCACACATAAGTACAAAGCTCAGACCCTACAAAGCAATCACACAATCAAGATTACAAAGCAACTAGCTAACAACACTATTAAAGGAACAAAACTTCACATATCAATATTAACCTTGAAAGGAAACAGCCTAAATCCCCCACTTAAAAGATACATAGTGGCAAGTTGGATTAAAAAAACAAGATCCAACCTCTGCTACTTTCAAGACACTTATCTCACATGTAATGACACCCATAGGCTCAGAATAAAGGGATGGAAAATGGAAATGGAAAACAAAAAAGAGCAGAGGTTGCTACTCTTGTATCAGATAAAAACAACTTTAAACCAAGAACAGTAAAAAAAAAAAAAAAAAGAAGGGTACAACATAATGATAAAGAGCTCGATTCAATATGAAGTTATCGTATCCTAAATACATATGTACGCAACATCGCAGGATCCAGATTTATAAAATACTACTAGAACCTAAAAAAAGAGATAGCCATACAATAACAGTGGGGGACTTCAACACCCTACCAGCAGCACTAGACAGATCACGGCACAAAACTAACAAAGATTTGCACATAAATTAGACTGTCAACCTAATGGACCTAATGGACATCTACAGACTACTCCACCCAACTACCACAATATATACATTCTTCTCATCTGTGCATTGAACAGTCTGTAAAATTGACCACATGCTCAACCATAAGCAGGTCCCAATAAATTCAAAACAATCAAAATCATATCAAGCATCTTCTCAGACCACAGTGGAATAAAATCAAAATAAATACCAAGAGGAACCCTAAGAACCACACAAATACATGGAAACTAAACAACCTGCTCCTGAATGACTTCTGGGTAAACAATGAAATTAAGGCAGAGATCAAAAAAATTAATTGAATCAAATGAAAATAAACACACAACATACCAAAACCTCTGAGATACAGCAAAAGCAGTATTAAGAAGAAAATTTACAGTGCTCAATGCCTACACCAAAACACACAAAGATCTCAAATTAACAACCTAACACCACACTTAAAAGAACTAGAAAGACAAGAATTAAACCCAAAGCTAGCAGAAGAAATAATTATGATCAGAGCAGAACTAAATGAAATAGAGACCAAAAAACCATACAAAGTATCAACAACACAAAAAGTTGATTATTTGAAAAGATAAACAAGATTGACAGACTGCTGGCTAGATTAACCAAGAAAAAAAGGAAAGATTCAAATAAGCACTATCAGAAATGACAAAAATGACATAACTGACACCACAGAAAGACAAAAGATCAGAGACTACCAATAACATCTCTATGTGCACAAATTAGAAGACCTAGAGGAAACAGATTAATTCCAGAAACACATCACCTTCCCGAATGAACCAGAAAGAAATTGAAATTCTGAACAGACCAATAACAAGTTACAAAATTCAATCAGTAATAATAAAAAAAAAAAATCTACCAACCAAAAAAAGCCCTAGATCAGATGGATTTACAGCTAAATTCCACCAGATATGCAAAGAACTGGTACCGATCTTAGTGAAACTATTCCAAAAAACAGAAGAGTGGGGATTTCTCCTTCACCTCATTCTATGCAACTAGTATTATTCTGATTCTAAAACCGAGCAATGACATAACAAAAAAGGAAAACTACAGGTCAACATCCCTGATAAACACAGACACAGAAATCCTCAACAAAATGCTATCAAACCAAATCCAACAGCACATCCAAGAGACAGTTCACCATGATCAAGTGGGTTTTATCCCTGGGATGCAAGGATAGTTCAACAAACACAAATCAATAAATGTGATTTACCACATAAACAGAGTTAAAAGCAAAAATAACATGATCTCAATAGACACAGAAAAGGCATTTGATAAAATTCAAAATCCCTTCATAATGAAAATCCTCAACAAACAAGGCATCGAAAGGAACATACCTGAAAATAATAAGAACCATATATGACAAACCCACAGCCAACATAATACTGAACAGGCAATAGTTGAAAGCATTCCCCCTAAGAACTGGAACAAGACAAGGATGTCCACTCCCACCACTCCTATTCAACATAATACTGGAAGTCCTAGCTGGAGCAATCAAGCATGAGAAAGAAATATAAGGTATCTAAATAGGAAAAGATGAAGACAAATTAATTATCTGTTTGCTGACAACATGACTATATATCCAGAAAACCCTAAAGAATCCTCCAAAAGACTCATAGACCTGATAAATAACTTCAGTAACTTTTCAGCATACAGAAGCAATGTACAAAAATCCATAGCATCAACTCATTTGAGAAACTAAAAAATAAAAATTAAAAAATAAAAATAAAATCACAGCATTTTTACATACCAACAACATTCAATCTGAGAACCAGATCAAGAACTCAATCTCATTTACAACAGATACACACACACACACACACACATACATATACAAATACAATACCTAGTATATATAACCAAGGAAGTGAAAGATCTCTACAAAGAGAACTGTAAGACACTGATGAAAGAAATCATAGATGATACAAATGGAAAAACATTCCATGCTCATGGATTAGAAGAATCGGTATCATTAAAATGACCACATTACCCAAAGCAATCTACAGATTCAATGCAATTCCCATCAAATTACCAATGTCATTTTCCACAAAATCAGAAATAAAAAATCTAAAATTCATATGGAACCAAAAAAAGAGCCTGAATAGCCAAAGCAAACCAAAGCAAAAAGAACAAACTTAGAAGCATCACATTACCTGACTTCAAACCATACTACAAGGCTATAGTAACCAAAACATCATAGTACTAGTATAAAAATAGACACACAGATCAATGGAACAGGACAGAGAACCCAGAAATAAAGTCACACAGCTACAACTAACTGATCTTCAACAACGTCAACAAAAATAAACAATGGGGAAAGGACATCCTAGTCAATAAATGGCGCAAGGAAAACTGGCTAGCCATTTATGGATGAACAAAACTGGACCCCTACCTCTTACCATTTACAAAATTAGCTCAAGATTAAAGACTTACGTGTAAGACCTCAAAGTATAAAAACTCTAGAAGAAAACCCAGAAAAAAACCCTTCTGGGCACTGGCCTCAGCAAAGAATTTATGACTAAGACCTCAAAAACAACTGCGACAAAAATTGACAAATGCGGCTTAAACTAAACAGCTTCTGCACAGCAAAAGAAACAACACAATAAACAGACAACCTACAGAATGAGAGAAAGTATTTGCAAACTATGCATCCAACAAAAGATTAATATCCAGAATCTATAAGGAACTTAAAACAAATGAACAAGAAAAAACCCCATTAAAAAGTGAGCAAAGGATATGAATAGACTCTTCTCAAATGAAGACATATGAGCAGCCAACAAAGATGAAAAAAATGCTCAACATCACTAATAATCAGAGCAATGCAAATTAAAACCACAATGAGATACACACAATCTCATGCCAGTCAGAGGTGAAAAATGATACAGGAACAAAATGATAACATCAATACCGTTACCATTTATATCTACCAGTGGTAGATATAAAACAGAAAGGAACCAATAAGAAATTCTGGAGATTAAAAGTCTAATAACTGAAATGAACAATTCACTGGAGGAGATCCAAAGCACATTTGAGGAGAAGAAAGAATCAACATGATTGAAGATAAAACAATTTAAATTATCAAAATTAACAAATGTTTATCTAGATTGACTAAGAAAAAAAAAGATTCAAGTTACTAAAACTATAATGAAGTGGGACTATTACTATGAATCTTACAGAAATAAAAAGGATTATAAGAGAGTGCTATGAACAATGTATGCTAACAAACTGGATAACCTAGCTGAAGTGGACAAATTCCCACAAACACAAAACATACCAAGACTGAATCCTGAAGAAATGGGAAATTTAATTAGTAATAAAAAACCTCAAGATGAAAAACCCTGGACTTGATTGCTTCACTGGTGAATTCTACCAAACATTTAAAAAAGAACCAACATCAACCATTCTGAAATTCTTTTAAAAAAGAAAATGAAGAGGAAGGAATAAATCCTAAGTCATTCTATAAGCCAGCATTACTCTGATACCAAAGCCAAAGGTATACAAGAAAAGGAAACTACAGACCAATACTGCTTAAGAATACTAACGCAAAAATCCTCAACAAAATACTGGCAAACTAAATTCTGCAGCATGTTAAAAACATGATACACAATTTCCAAGTGGAATTTATTCCTGGAATGCAAGAATGGCTCAAAATATGAAAATCTGTCAATGTAATAATATACCAGATTGGTAGAACGAAAGGAAAAAAACACATGGTCATCCTAATTCAAGCAGAAAAATTATTTTAAAAAATTCAACATCCTTTCATGATAAAAACATTAAAACTAGAAGTAGAAGGGAACAATATCAACATAATAAAAATTCATAGTTGACATTATACTCAATGTTGAAGGACTGAAAGCTTTTCCTGTAAGATCAGGATCAAGAGAAGGAACAAGACAAGGATGCCTGCTCTTTCCACTTCGACTCAACACAGTACTGGATGGTCTAGCCAGAGCAATTAGGCAAGGAAAAGAAATAAAAGGCATTCAAATTGGAATGAATGAAGTAAAATGATCTCTATTCATAAATGATATGATCTTATATGCAGAAAACCCTGAAAGTTCCACACAAAAAACTATCAGGATAAAGGAACTCAGCAAAGTACGATACTAAACCAACACACAAGTCAGTTGTTTCTATGTACTACCAATAAATAATTCAAAAAAGCAATTAAGAAAACAATTTCATATGTGATAGCAACAAAAAAAAATACTTGGGAATTAACAAAGATGATGAAAGACTCACACAATGAAAACTACAAAACAATATTGAAAGAAATTAAAGAAGACATCAATAAATAGAAAAAGCACTCCATGTTAATGGATTAGAATACTTAACATTGTTATCTGTAATAAGCAAAATGACCACAGATTCAATTTAATCCCAATCGAAATCCCAATGACGTTCTTTGCAAACAACAGAAAATACATCTTAAAATTCATATGAAATCTCAAATGACCTTCAACAGCCAAAACAATCTTGACAAGAAAAACTCTTAGAAGAAAACACAGGGGAAAATCCTCACACTCATTAGAGTAGCTATAATAAAAAACAAGAAAATAGCGAGCATTGGTGAGGATAGGAAGAAATTAGAACCTTTATACAATACTGATGGGAAAGTAAAATGATACAGTCACTATGGAAAACAGTATGGTGTTTCCAGAAAGAATAAAACACAGAATTACCATATGATCCAATAATTCTACAGCTGGGTATATACCCAAAGGAACTGAAAGCAAGGTGCCAAAAAGATACTTGTCACTCATGTTCCTAGCAGCATTATTTAGAACAGCCAAAAAGTGGAAGCAACTCAAGTGTCCATCAACAGATGAATAAACAAAATATGGTACATACTTACAACAGAACATTCAGCTTTTCAAAGAAAGAAAATTCTGACACATGCTACAACATAAACTTTGAAAATATTATGGTAAATGAAATAAGCTGGTCACACACAAAAGTACTTTATATGATGTTCCTAGAATAGTCAAATTCACAGAGAAAGAAAATAGAATGATGGTTGCCTGGGATGGAGAGGAGGGAGTAGAAATGAGAGTTGTTGGTTAATAGGTACAGAGTTTCCATTTTGCAAGACGGAAAGAGTTTTTGGGATTGGATGCACAACCATGTGAATGTACTCAGCACTACTCAATTTAAGAATGGTTAAGACAAATTTTATGTTATGTATACTGCATTTTTAAAATTAATAGGATTTAAATATTTGCTATTTAAAATGGTCTTTCCCACATTCAATTTTTGTTCCAACGGGAAAAGACTGTTTCAGTGCAATGTACGGACCCATTATTGAAACCCTCCTATAGATGTAAATTTTCCACATTGACTCCCAAAATGCAACGCCATCCCCAAAAAAATACCACACAAAAAATCGATAGCTCTAACATAAATTTTTCAGTAAAATGAAGCTATTTCAACTAAGTTTCTAGAGAGAAAATAAAGATAAAATGTAAATAGTAAACAATACGTTACTGATTAATTTGTACTACACTGCCTTTCATGTTCATTTCTGTTCTTCACGCAACAAAACAAAGGAAGAAAATATCATATTAAGTACTTTTCACTTCAGAGAAGGAAAATCTCTAGATTTAGCAACCATAAAAAGAAACCCAATGAAGAACCAGAAAGGAGAAAGGAAAATGTAGGTATTAGAGATTGTGTCATAACAAATACAGATAAGGAAAAGCAGTACACCCTCTCCCACATACATCTTTACCACACACATCCGTCAAATGGCACATTAGTAAGCACAGAACTATGTATAACGACATGCTTTAACCATATACTGTATTTATTTATTTAGTTAGTTATTTAGTTATTGAGATGGAGTTTCGCTCTTGTTGCCCAGGCTGGAGAATAATGGTACGATCTTAGCTCACCGCAACCTCTGCCGAGATGACGCCATGGCACTCCAGTGATTCTCCTGCCTCGGAAGAGATTCTCCTGCCTCAGCCCCCTGAGTAGCTAGGATTACAGGCACGCACCACCAGGCCCAGCTAATTTTTGTATCTTTAGTAAGAGATAGGGTTTCACTATGTTGGCCAGGCTGGTCTCAAACTCCTGACCTCAAGTGATCTGCCTGCCTCAACTTCCCAAAGCGCTGGGATTACAGGCATGAGCAACTGTGACCTCATTGTAGTTTTGATTTGCATTTCCCTGAAGACTAACAATGTTGAGCATCTTTCCATGTGCTTATTGGTCATTTGCATATCTTCTTTTGAGAAATGTCTATTCAAATTTTTGTCTATTTCTTCATGGGGTTATTTGTCTTTTTATTAAGTTATCAAAGTTCTTTATATATTCTGGATACATGTCGTTCCTCGTATATATGATCTGCAAATATTTTCTCACATTCTATGTTTTGTCACTTCACTGTCTTGATGGCGTTGATGCACAAAAGTATTTAATTTTGACCAAGTCCATTGTGTCTAATTTTTATCTTCTTTGTGCTTTTGATGTTATATCTAAAAAGACCACATATTTTAATATTAACCTCCACGTCAATGAAAGAATGGACTGGAAAAAGAAATGACATTAAGAATCAAAGTGAAAAAACAAAATTATCAGGGCCTGAAATCCAGAATCATTTTTCTTGTAACAAAGAAGCGATACATATTATCAATAAACATAGTAAAGTATTGACTTGTAAATACCATACTGATCTGTCTGCTCAAAGTTTGAATGGACTTTGTACTAATGAGTGAAAAGTGAAAGCTTTCAAGGAAAATAATACACAAATAATTTCCAATCACTGCATTAAGGTAAAATTTAGCTATTTTAAGGTTTTTAACCTATAAAAGTAAAAGATATTTTTGGTCAGTAAAACAGTCAGAAGTATAACCTTCCTCTACAAATGAAAACACTTACCTGCTAAGTAATTCTAATCCAGCAGAGTACTTTGGCAAAAATGGAACAGTCCTGCCCAAAAGAAACACTTATTAAAACTGTTCTTGATTTAGCCAACTGAAAAAAAAAAAAAAAAGGTACATACAAGAATTTTGACATTGTCAATTGTAATATATTTTAAAATCACTAATGACAATTATTAAACTTTTAGAGAAATGTGTTTTATTTCAGAGTTAATGTACTGTAACACACTATCAACCATCATTTTGCCCCAGAGATTGTCTTCAGCATACAATACAATAAATGATTTAATATAATGTTGGATAAGAACAAATACATAAGATCAAAGTTCATCTCTAGGCTGAAATCTGGTCACACACTTTACTTTATTTAAAAAATGGACAAACAGCACAATCCTGGTGTTTTCATATAAAACAGGTAACACAGCTAACTCCATTTGCCAAGTAGTATTTCATTATTAATTTGCTTTTCAATAATTCAGGACTTTTAATTTTGCTCTTACACAAATTAAAAATGACTAATTTTCATCAAATAATAATCACTGATTGTCAGAGTAAAACAATTATACTTTATCATTTTTTCAACCATTTCACAATTTTACTGGAAAATTTTCCGTTACAAAATTTAGAAAGAACCAATAAATTATTCTGTAGTCAGATGCACTCAACAAATCTAAGGTTCATTAATATAATTACACAATTACGAACGCAACCAAACATATGAAATTTAAGTCACAGTAACTTAAAATCTTAGCACAAGCTTACCTGGGTTTGCTTTTCACTTTTGCTTCTCTTGACTTGTCACTTAAAGTCTTCAGCCTATAATTCAATATAAAATATAATATTTTTACAAGTCAAGAGATGATGATGATGATGATGATGATGATGATTATTATTATTATTAGAGACAAGGTCTCACTCTGTTGCCCAGGCTGGAGTGCAGTGACATGTACATGACTCACTGCAGCCTCAACCTCCTGGGCCCAAGTGATCCTCCCACCTCATCCTCCTGAGTAGCTGGGACTATAGTCACCTGCCACTACGTCTGGGTAATTTCTTTTTTTATTTTGTGGAGATAGAGTCTTGCTATGTTGCCCAAGCTGGTCTCAAACCCCTTGCCTCAAATGATCCTCCTGCCTCAGCCTCCCAAAATGCTGGGATTACAGGCATGAGCCACCTCACCCAGCCCAGAGATTTTTCAACCACAAATTTTCACATGTTAAAATTTTAGGTCAGATAAGCTACTTTTTTTTTTTTTTTAAGCAAGAATTAAGTACCTCAAAAGACAACAAATATTTGAGTGTTTACTATATGTTAGATACCACAAATGGAAAATCTGTAGCATTTTTTTTTTTTTTTAAGAGATGGTCTCACTCGGTTGCCCAGGCTAGAGTATAGCGGTGCGATTATAGCTTACTATAACCTCAAACTCTTGGGCTCAAGTAATACTCCCACCTCAGCCTCCTGGGTAACAAGGACTACAGGTATGTGCCACCAAGCCCAGCTATTTGTTTCACTTTTATTTTGGTCTCACTATGGTGCCCAGTCTGTTATCTTAACTCCTGTCCTCAAGTGATCTTCTCACCTCAGCCCCCGCAAAGAGCTGGGATTACAGGTGTGCACTACCACGCCAGGCCTTATTTTCATATTCTTACTTACCTCAAGTCCCTTTTTTAGAAACAAAGATTCCTAAATGTGATCAGACCACAGAAACATAATTTATCTGGCATCTTTAGAAAAAGTAATGTTCCACATAGGAGAAATTGATAGGTAACAAAGATATCTAAGCAGCACACTTCATTAAGTAGATGCTACCCAGGCATTCAAATCTCTTTAAGCGCCCACAGTATTTGAAATTTTAGTGGAGAAAAAGCTTTTTAAAATACATCACAAACTTCTTTCATTAAAGAGGATTTGGCATATCTCGTTTAACATTTTGGGATAACTCAGGATCAGTATTAAGAACATCATTGACTACATTTTGCAGCAAAACAGTACTCTCCCCTGATACTTCTGAGCTAGAAATGCATCTTCGTCTATTAAGCTAAAACCAATCTATGGTAGCTTTGTGTCTGTTTGGGCTCTTATGTTTACCTTTCCTAAATTTTATTTCTCTACCATTGGCCACCTGGCTGTCAGCTCTCACTCACTGCTTCTGCTAGCTATTTAACTCTAGCAGTCTCCTCCCCTCTACTTGCTGCTTTTAAATTATTACACTGGAAAACAGATAAATGGGCTAGAGCTGCATATATAGAATTAACATATTTTAAATGTAAAATATGATGTTCATAAACTATACAATTTATTTTCACTTCACTGGTCCAGTTTTACTTTATTTTGGCTGTGGACTCTGTTACAGATAACTGAGGTTGCCAATAAGTGAGAGCTATAGTATGTGGTAATATGTAAAATGAGGTATCATGTATTCATTCTTCTCAATCACTTCAACAAATATTCATTTGTAAATAGAAACTGAAAATATAGGCCATAGTACTACTGCTAGCCCCTACAAAGTCTTTGTAAAAACAGAAATAGGTGTTCCTTCCTCCAGACACTTTACTACCATCAGCCAGAAACTGTCCTAATATACAAGTTGACTCTTGCACGAATAACTCAACTATGCATTGTACAGTGTACAACCTGCACAATTATGCATGCTGATTCTGAAACAGGATTCCATCTTTTCTGTCTATAATGTCTGATTAAGCACCATATGCAGACTTCTGATAAACTGCATTTTTTTAAACCAAAAACTAGAAGGCCAAGGTCATACAAAGAGTTTCATATTACTCTATGATCTTTTTCAAAAAATAAAATATTGACAAGATCAATTCCTCTGCAACATTCAAAAGATTCAGCAATCTCTTTAATACAAAAGTAATTTGCATATCTCTCTAGCTAAGTCTAGGATATTATGTAAAAGTCTAACATAAATTTCTAAGCTTATCTTGGAAACTAGTAAATCTGGTTTAAACCAAGATTAAGCAAAAGCTAAGGAAAACAATTTTTATGGCCATGCTCTACCATTTGCACTATAAAATTTGATCAAAATACTTAGAACATCTCAGGCAAAATTATCCTAGTTATATACAGCAGTATATCATACTCAAAATGATTCTCGCATTATTTTTAGTGATTCAGGACAATTCTATACAGTTGAGGGTGAAAGGAATTCCTAAGATCCTCTTTGGACTACTCTAATTATATGATCTAGCAAATCTCTAAGTTGGTATTTCAACTATTTATTTCTAAAACAAACTTTTAATTTCTTAATTGTAATATGCCAAGTTTGGGATTCTCTTCTCTGTCCCCCCATCTCCTCCCCGCCACCCACAAAAAGAAAAGACTAGTTTGAAATGAAAGGGAAAAAGGAGTGTTACAGGAAACAGAAAGTAAAATTGTTGGAAGATTCAATAAAAGCTTTCCCATGTGGTTCCTTAACAGTCATGCTTTAAAAATTGGTCTTTAACCAAATTTCATGTGTGAAACTTATCTGATCTGGATTTGAACAAACCAACTGTAAAAAGTCATTTCTAAGAAGAAGACATCTGATTATGGACTGCATAATCGATAATATCAAAGAATTCGTGTTAATTTTATTAGCTATGATATCGGCATTGCATTTATGTAATGTGTTTCTTGTAGTGATGCAAGCTGACATATCACAGGTATAGTAGGCAAGTCTGACATTTACATTACAAATAAAGCGAGAGACAAGGCAAACATGGGAATATCTGAAAATTATTGAATCTGAGTTATTGATATATGTGGTTCATTGTGTTATTCTGTGTGTCTGTGTGTGTTTGAAACTTTGTAAAAAACAATTTTTTTTTTTTTTTTTTTTTTTTTTGAGACAGAGTCTTGCTCTGTCACCCAGGCTGGAGTGCTGTGGCCGGGTCTCAGCTCACTGCAAGCTCCGCCTCCCGGGTTCACGCCATTCTCCTGCCTCAGCCTCCCGAGTAGCTGGGACTACAGGCGCCCGCCACCTCGCCCGGCTAGTTTTTTGTATTTTTTAGTAGAGACAGGGTTTCACCGTGTTAGCCAGGATGGTCTCGATCTCCTGACCTCGTGATCCGCCCGTCTCGGCCTCCCAAAGTGCTGGGATTACAGGCTTGAGCCACCGCGCCCGGCCAAAAAACAATTTTTTTTGAGACAGGGTCTTGCTGCGTCACCTAGACTGGAGTGCAATGGAGCAATCATAGCTCACTGCAGTCTCAAGCGATCCTCCCACCTTAGCCTCTCGAATAGCTGGGACTATAGGCTCACACCACCACACTCAGCTAGCTTTTAAAAATCCTTTGTAGAGACAGGGGTCTCTCTATGTTGCCCAGGCTGGTCTTGAACTCTTGGGCTCAAGCTATCCTCCCACCTCAGCCTCCCCAAGTGCTGGGATTTGAAGCATGAACCACCATACCCAGCCAAAAAACATTTTTAATAACAAAAACAATCTTTTAGGTATTCACCTTTTCTCACTACATCTTCTCCAAATAAATTGCCAATGTGCCAAATGCAGAAAAGAAACTGTTGAAGAAAACAAAGTAGCCGTAGGAAAGCTGGAAATAGTCATCTTTTTCCCTGCTAAAAAACAAACAAAGTAAAAAACAAAGTAGCTATAGGAAAGTAAAACAAAGTTAAAAAAAAAAAAAGTAAAAAAAAAAAAGCAGCTATAGGAAAGTTGAAAATAGTCATCTTTTTGCCTGCTAAACTTTCTTGTTTCCAACTATTGAGATGAAAAATACAAAAGATCAGATATACTTAAAGAAAGTAACAAAAAACCAAAAAGGTATTTTCTGAAATAACATCCTCAAAACCCAGAATTCACCTGAGATTAGCCCACTATTTTTATTCTGGGCTAACTCCAGTTCCTCTGGAGAACTTATTCTGTCCTGGAAACAACCCACTCATAAAGTCTGTTTAATGTCCCACAATATCATGACATGCTGTGAAGGGAATATTGATCCAGGGGGAATATTCCAGTTTCCTCAAATGTAAAATGGTAGTATTATATTCAACCATAAAGATGTGCCAAAATAATTCAACAACATTCCAAATGTGACCTTGGTGGCATTCTGGAAACTATAGAGCTAATTTCAAATGAAAGTTATAATAAAGGTGATCCCCATCAAGAAAGTTGAAAAACCAGTGTACTACATTACTGGGCTAAGGTGAAATAAAGTAGAGGTTCCCAATATGCCTACAAAAGGCTTGCCCAGCCCTATTCTTGGTCTTCTCCCAAGTACCATACACTCATGAACACATAAGTGCTGTGTAAGCATATTAAGATAGAGACTAAGTGAGCCATCTGACAATTATTTTCTACTGACAACTTTCAAGTTCAAAGCACTAAACCTCAAATTCGCCATAATGTTCAATAATTTTATTTTTAGATCTCTCCAACAACTTCACCTTAATTTGACACCAGCATATTTATGTCTTTGATCTTTGTAGAAAATACTAAAAAAATGGAGGCTTCTTACTGAAAAAGGGGGGTGATTCACAAAACTGCTTAGACAAAAAGTGTAAAAAGATGTAGATAAGCCTGGGCAACATGGCAAAATCCTGTCTCTACCAAATATACACAAATTAGCCAGGCGTGGTGGTGTATGCCTGTAGTCCCAGCTACTTGGAAGGCTGAGGTGGGAGGATTGCTTGAACCCAGGAGGTTGAGGCTGCAGTGAGCCACGAGCATACCACAGCACTCCAGCCTGGGTGACGGAGTGAGACCCTGTCTCGGAGCAAAAAAGAAAAGAAAAAGATGTACATAAACAGAATGATGCATTGAGTACTACAACGGCTGATGAGATCTGCCGGTGACTCAACAGGGTGGGGAACCTGCATGACGCTTCATTTATTTGTACCTCAATTTCCAACTGTCTACATCATTGGCTATTAGGAAAGGTGAGGACGATTGCTTTAAAGCACCACAGAAATATATGAATTAGCATATTTTGTCATAAGGCACATCCAATCTATTACATTTCACATCAGTGTTCATCAATTTTTTCTTTCTCTCAAGCGAGATCGGGGAAAAGCCAAAGCCTCAATCACACTTAAAACTGTAAATGACCTAAGGTCCAAAGCCTAAGAAATTCACACAAAAGCTGCTCAGACTCAGGAAAGAAAGATGAATTTAGACTATCTTCATCCTAATGCCTTTATCCTAAATCCCAAATACATGGCTTCAAGTTCTCACCTCTCACCTGAGTGCATCTGAAATTTCCAACTGCTTCTCAGCTGTCAAGCAGTTAGCTCACCACAAATTCACCGTTAACTGTTCCTTCTCTCTCAAACCTATTCTTAAATTCTTTAATGTTGGCATATGACACCATTTATCTAAGATACCTCCAAATTCACATTCTCAATTTCTGCACCTTTTTCATCTCCTACTGCTGTCTAATCCGACCAGTGCCTAACACATCCATTCCCTCCTTTAAACTTCTATCAGCACTGGCTCACCCTCTCACCTGGACCTTCATTACAGCCTCCTAAATAATCTCCCTCTACCCCATCCCCAATCTTCCTATCACAAGGCCTCTCACGTTATTCTTCCAGAAATACAGAAATATTTTTCCAGAACTACAGGTAGGCCATCTTCTCCTCAGCCTGATTTTTAGCCACAGAACTTATGGCCTTCTAGATATTCTAGACCTTCTGCTACTAGAACGAGAGTAAGGATCTTCCTTGCTATCTGGTTTGTTCTCTGCTATATCCCCAGTACCTGAAATAGTGCCTGCTACACAGTAAGCACGCAATAAATATTTGACAAATTAATTAAGCAAAGCATTTAAGATACTCTATTGTCAGGCACTAAACTTCCTTTCCAGCTTCATCTCCCAGGACTGCTTCCATCTCTGAAATGCGCTTATCCAAATCTATCGCAATTTCTCCTCATTCTTCAAGGCCTAGTTTTAGAAACCCCCTCCTCTTTGAAGCCTTCTGTAAATGCATCCTAACTAATGACTCTTCCTTCGGACTCACATACCACACTATTTGTGTATTTAACATTCTGTTCATTCTGCTTTGCTTTACATCAGCACCAGTCTAGGGCATCCGGTGGGCAGAGACTGTTTTAATCACCTTTGTACCTGCAGGATCTGGCCCAATATATAGACACTGCTTAGGAAAGACTAGGAAAAACTGAGCATATGGGCTCTCAAATCTTTTTTTAGCTTCTAAGAAAAAGGACACTTTGAGTGCCCAGTCTAGTGTCTGGCACTGGCACTTAATAGGAACTCAGTAGATCTTTATTAAATCTATTAAATCAAGTTGAATATTAAGATTCTTTTCATTTTATTAAGAAGATGGTTAATCCTGGAAAAGTCAACATTTCAAGCAACACTTCACCATTTAACACATGGTGGTTTAGATGACTGGCTCCTCCCATTTTGTGCAGGTTTTGGTAGACACTACAAGGACAGAAGAAGAGAGAATGAGGACACCTGGCAAGGGTGGAGGTGGGGGGCAGGGGCGGAGGTGGGGGGCGGGGGCAGTGAGGGCTTTGAGGGAGAAACACCCACTGTCTAGTTGCAACAATAGCAGGTTTTTTATCCCTAACCACAGGAACCCAGTGCATCACAAACAGGAAACACTAGCCTGTGACAGCCAGCTGTAAACCCATCAGTAAATCCGATTTTCAGTTCCCTGAAGGGTTTGCATGTCAAATACCTCAATCCTGAGGCCTTTGGTCATAACAGCTCAAAAGGTAAAAGTCAAAGACCAGAGTGGCTTCGAAGCATGTACTTCGGTATGTCCAAAAGTCTCCCCGAGAGCTCAAGCCAATCTCTGTAAAAAGGGATATTTTATGTGAACTCTCCAAAAAGCTCCAAGAATTCTGACTCAGTTAAATCAAATTACAACTCACTTTAGGTGAGGGGAAAAGATCTTTGAGTGAAGCTCAGAACCAGTCTTTTTCAGTCTGTGGCCTTCAGCTGGCCTACCACCCAATTAAGGCAGAAAGAATATGATGTAATCACTAGTTGTTCTCAATGTTGACATAATTGTTACTATGCATAAAAATTTACAAAAAAGGCCATAAGTCCATGGACAACCTAGAGTTCCTCCCAAACCACCGGTAATCTCTACACTGCCCTTAAAGAATAATGACCTTAAGCTGTACTTTTTCTAAGTTTGAACGGAATGTAGAAATTCATTCTCATTGGACATGATTTCACCACCAAGGTGACATTCTCTTATGAGACTGATAAGGAATTGTCCTATTTTACTAAAAATGAAAAAAAGTACGTTTGTCTAGAATTAGGGCCTTCATATGAGTTTTCAGAAAGTGAAAATGATCAGAGAAGCTCTGAAGAGAGGATGCTGCTCTGGGTGACAGCGGGCGGCTGGAGCTGCACTGGCCACACTGAAGGAGCCCAGAAATGCCTGAGGCCTTCCATTCAGTCCCTGGGGCAATCTGCACACCTGGCGTTTCCAATTATTTTAGAAGGCAGCTGCTCTGGTTTCCACACAATTGCTCTGCCACCAAGTGTTCTACAGAAACGCCAGGTCCAATGAGATAGCTCTGGGTGGCCAGGGTCATGTCTTTTTCATTTTTTTCTTTCTTTTTTAAGAGATGGGGTTTCTTTCTTTCTTTTTTTTTTTTTGAGATGGAGTCTTGCTCTGTCGTCCAGTCTGGAGTGCAGTGGTGTGATCTCAGCTCACTGCAATCTCCACCTCCTGGATTCAAGACACTCTCCTGCCTCAGCCTCCCAAGTAGCTGGGATTACAGACGCGCGCCACCATGGCCAGCTAATTTTTATATTTTTTAGTAGAGACGGGGTTTCACCACATTGGCCAGGCTGGTCTTGAACTCCTGACCTCGTGATCTGCCCGCTTCGGCCTCCCAAAGTGCTGAGATTACAGGCGTGAGTCACCATGCCCAGACAAGAGATGGGGTTTCTTTGTGTTGCCCAGGCTTGTCTTGAACTCCTGGGCTTAAGGGATCCTCCTGCCTCAGCCTCCCAAGTAGCTGGGACAACAAAATTGTTAGAAGATTCAATAAAGCTTCCCCATGTGGCTCTTTAAACAGTCATCTGTTTCAAAAATTGGTTTTTAAACAAAATTAATGTGTGAAACTTATCTGATCTGGATTTGAACAAATCAACTGCAAAAAGTCATTTCTAAAAACAAAAGAAATCTGATTATGGTCTGCATAATTGATAATATAAAAGAATTAGTGTTAATTTTATTAGCTGTGATATCAGCATTGCATTTATGGAATGTGTTTATTTTTTAGCGATGCAGGTCATGCCTCTTTAATCTTTGAATTCCACATTACCAATATATAATAAACACATGAATCCTGTGTTTAGTGTCATCGTTTCTCCTCATGGCAAAAATATTCAGTTATGTAAAGTAGGTCAATCTCAAGCTGAATATGGAAAAGTTTAATCGAACAGATTAGGTGTAGGAAATTGAGGACCTGAAGAAAGTGAACATCAGGCACTAGAGGTACGGGTCTACTGGGAGACTGACATCACTTGGAGATGAGTTATTTCTCCACCAGGTGACAGGCTAATGGCACAGACAGTCCAGTGGTTTGTCAGCTGAAAGTGACGTGTACAGGAGAAAGCCAACAAAGGACCTAATGAAGCCCTCTCAGGATATCTAGCTCCAAAATGGCCCCAGACTACGGCATCTTGAAGAAGTCAAGTCAGTTTCCAAGGGGTTCTAATCAGATCCCTTTGGCTTGTCTCTCCCTAACTAAACTCTAAACGTTTAGGGTTACCCTGATCTCCCAGGATGGTTTGTGCCCCGGCATTCCAGAGCCCAGTCCAGAATCTACATTCCGGGGTAAAACGCCTTCTTCACAAAGGTCAGGAGCATGAATGCTTCTGAGGCAACCATGTGACTTACAGAGTTATAGTAACTACAAGATGGGCTGTTATGCCATCAAGCAATTCCATGAAGTACTAACAGGTCACTCTCATGCTACAAATGGGCCATTTCAGCATCACACCAAAAGGTTTTCAATACAATAATTTACGCTCTGAAAAGAAGGTACTTTTACTAAATAGGAGAACAAAATGTAAGCATGCAAGCACACCCATCAGTGAATGACTCTGAGCATCCATAACTAACTTTCTAAACACCAAAATAACAAAAATGATTGACGGGTGTTAAGTGCTCAAGCGTTTGACAGTTTGTTGTTATTCAACGCCCAGTACGCAAATAGTATTAACATTCTTGTCCAATAAGATAAAATTTTGGCTAACAATCTTTCTCATTAGAAATTCCAAACAAGGCTGGGAGCAGTGACTGATACCTATAATCCCACCACTTTAGGAAGCCTAGGAGGGAGGATCGCTTGCACCCAGGAGTTGGGGGCTGCAGTGAGCTATGATAGCGCCACTGCACTCCAGCGTGGGCGACAGGGGGATAGCTTGTCACTTTAAAAAAAAAAAAAAGGTGTGGGGAGGGGTGGGCCGGGTACGGTGGCTCACGCCTGTAATCCCAGCACTTTGGGAGGCCGAGGCAAGCAGATCACAAGGTCAGGAGTTCGAGACCAGCCTGGCCAACACTGCGAAACCCGTCTCTACTAAAAAATACAAAAAATTAGCCAGGCGTGGTGGCGGGTGCCTGTAGTCCCAGCTACTCGGGAGGTGGAGGCAGGAGAATTGCTTGAATCCGGGAGGCAGCGGTTGCAGTGAGCTGAAATCAGGCCACTGCACTCCAGCCTGGACGACAGAGCAAGGCTCTATCTCAAAAAAAAAAAGGGGGGGGGGGGAGGTGGGGGGATAGAAATTTAAAACAGTATGAGTGAAAATGCCTCACATTCAGTGCATCCTCCAACAGGATTTGTAAGCTAAAGTTGAAAGATCCTTTTCAAAGATCTTTTTCATTTTAAAGGAATGAAAAAATTAAAACGAATTACGCACTAAGTAACACTACTGACATAATGCTTACTTCGTGTTTTACATGTTAATTCATTAATCCTTGTAATAACCTTTTAAGTACCATCATTATCCCCATTTTACAGTAGCGGAAACAGTACACTGAAGCAAGGCAGCTGAGTAACTACGTTTGGTTTAGTGGTTAAGCCAGGATGCCTAGGCAATGTGACGCCGGAGTCTCGGTCTGTGGTTCCCAGGCGTTGGTGCCCATTGGAATCCCCTGGGGATCTTTAAAACGCCGTCTCCAGGCACTCTGGTTAACAGGTATGGGGTGACACCTGGGCATCAGAACTCTGAAAGTTTCCCAGGTGATTCTAAGCAAAGTTTGGGAACCGCTGGGTATTAAAAGCATTCCTAGAGTTCTGTTGCTTCTCCTGCTTAAGAGTTCCTTCGCCGAGGCGCTGAGCTCACGGCAAAGGTAGAGAAAGAAAGCTAACGGGAAGGGGCGGCCAGCTTTGCCAAGGGTTAGGCCGCGGAGCCGAGCGTGAAAGCCGAGCCGCGGCGCGGAAGGCTCGGGCCGCAGGGTGCGCGCTGTTGCGCGGAGCGATCCGATCCAAGGAGGGCGGCGGGCTCAGCTCCAGGTGCGCACGAGCAGGTGTCAGCTGGGCCAAGGGGCGCAGGTCACTGTGCCGCGGGGACGGAAGCGGTGAGGCGCGCTGGCTTCTCACATGACTCCCCTCCAGGGCCCGGCTGATGCTGCCAGGAGGGGACCGCAGGGTCCCACACCCCCCAGGAGCTCCGCTACGCCGCCAAGCGCCTCCCGGTCCTGGGGGTGCGCGTCAGAGGCGGCCCGCAGGGACCTAAGTTACTTTGCGCCGCCCAACGCAAGAACGCCGGGAAGTTCGTTACTTTCCTCGGCGGGGCGGGGCGGGGAGGTGCGGGGCGGGACGGACCCCGGACCGAGGCGCGGGGAAGGGAGCGAGGCAGGGGCATCCCAGGCGCGGCCCGGCCCCCTCAGGTCCCTTTTCGTCACCCACCGTATACCCACCCGGAGGTGAAATCCTGCTGCACGCTCAGCAGCCGCTCACGCAGGGTCTCTAGCATTGCCACCGCCGCCGGTCTCCTCTCCTCAGGCCTCGGGCTCCTGCTGCCTCTGTCGCCCCCTGGGTCCCACGCCGCCCACCCCGCGCCCCGCACTCCCACTGCCGGCCCCGCCCCCGGTCTGCTCCTCGCCGCCGCGCCGCAGCCCCAGCCCCTTCCGCGTTCCCGCCCCGCGCGCGCCAGGCTCGCGCAGCCGCAGTGGACTGCGCCCGGCTCGGGCTGCGGAAAAGGGGCGGGTCTTCCCCCGGCAGAGAGGGCCAGTACCTGCTCCGCTCCTTCCTAGCCCGCACCAGGCCTTCTCGTTTTTGTTTTGTTTTGTTTTGTTTTGTTTCTTTAAAATGGAAGCGGCATCATGAAAGGATGCTTTAGCTCGAAGCCTCCTTTGAGGGAAGTGTTGGCTTTTACGGTTTGGAAGAGAATTGGATCTATCTCTTGCATAGGCGATGTGCACAAATCATTGCATGGATTCTAGGTCCAGGATCTGACCCCACTGGCTTTCACCTTGGATGAGTTAGTCAAATATTGAGCCTCGGTTTCTTCATTCAATAAATGGCAGTAATAGTCGACTGTCTCGACATTCTTACTTTCCACTCTCTCTTTACCCCCTCAGGCTTTTGTGCTCTACACACCAAAGGTGATCGTCTTTCGCGAGGCACCAGTGACTTCCATGTTGCTGGTGCCTTTTATTACTTCTCTGTCCTGATTTTTTCTCTACCTCTCAGTGGCTCTCAACGCAGTTTATCATCCCATCCTTAAAACACATTCTTCTCTTGCTAAGCACTCCATACTTCCTCTCTCCCTTCCCCTCCACCCCTTCTCCTATTTTAATAGCCACTCCCAAGGCTACATGCCCAGCCTCCCAGCTCTTTTCCAGATGTGTTGTTCCATAGGTGAGTCTATCCATTACCATGCTGTAACTTCTGTCAAGGAACCGATGACTCCCACATCTCTATTCTCTGCCCTGTACTTCCTCCCTCACCGTCAATTCATACCAGTTGCTTACTCATGTAAGCATGCATACAACATGTACCCAAAAGGCATCTCAGACCAACCTACACAAAATTGAAAATTTCATTCATTGCACGTTCACATTTAATCTGCTCATCCTGTATTTTCCATTTCAGGAAATGACACCACCATCCACCAAGTTGCACTTGAAATCACCTATGGTTCCCCTCTTTTCCTCATTCCCCATATTAACCCATCAAATCCAATCAACTTTACTCCTGACATATTTCTGGAACCTGCTCCTCTTTCTATATCTTCACTATATTTATTCTGGTCGAAGTCACCATCCTCTTTCAGTAGGAACACTGACAATTCTTCCAGATGCTACTCTTTTGCCATGCACACCCCTATAATCCATCCTTGACACAGCAGCCCGAGAGAGTTATTTAAAAGATCAATTGGATCACGTTGCTCCCCTGCTTAAAATCTTCCAATTGCCTCCTGGGCACTTGGAAAAAAATTCAAACTCCTTACCCCCTTAGCCCTAAAATTTGAACCTTTTCTGGCACTCTATCCAAATTGATTACTAGTCACCTATCATGTCCTTGACAATTAAGACATAATAGCCTCTTTTTTTTTTTTTTTTTTTTTTTTTTGGTATGTTCTTTGAAAATTCCAGGTTTATTTCCACCTGTAGTGTTTTCACAAAATTTTCTCCAAACTGTCCCTTGTCTGGCTCCTTATAAGAGTCAAATCCTAAATAGGATCACATTAGATAGATTTTTCCTTACCATTCAAGTTACACACCAGTCACTTCCTATCATGTAGCCTGTTTCTCAACTTAGTACACATTAGAAAATTTATTCAATAATTATTTGTTATTAATTTAGTTGTTTACAAATTTATTTTAAAGCCAAGACAAGGCATTCACCTCAGGTACAAAATTTACGGGAGCCAAAAAGCTCAGTAATCAAGATAAGTAATATTTTAATACGATATTTTAAAAATTCAAAATTAATGAAAAAAATCTGTGATGAACAAAATATCAAAATTTTAAATACACAGGATCTGTTAGGGCTGGGATTGGATGAGGCCAGTAAGGTGGGTAGCACAAGTACAGGCCCTGATGTAAACTGCTGTCTTATTAAGCTTTGCATCCCCAGCATTGAAAACAGTGAATGGCACATAACAGACACCCAGTCAATGTTGTTTTGTTGCAGGAGTTAAATAAGATAAAGGACTTAGCTTGTAGCTGGGGAACTACCTCTTCCGCACTCTTGATGTTTTCTTCCGTGGGAAGGGAGCTCTTCTGCTAACATAAAGAAGTACCCAGCCTTTCCTGGTGGGGAAAAGGTGACTATGATGATTAGTGAGCTAGGAAGTCAGGAGCTTGGTCTCATCGTCCTTTCTCTTTGTTGAGTGAAAACTTCCAACAAAGAGCATTCATTCTGCTACCTAAGGACAGGCTTGAAGGGCAACCCCATGCTTTTTGTGACTGGGCACTAGAAGTTCTGCTTGCCCATGAACATAAGCCATGTGTTCCATCAGTCTTCCTAGAAATAAAAGTGATGTTTTGGCCTCTTTATGGTGACTCTATTGTTTTATTTCTCAGTTTGCTCAGACAAATAAGAAAGAGGAGTGCTGTTTATTGAGCCTTCTTCTACCTTTCAGAAACAGTGCCTGGTACAAAGCAAGTGATCAAATGATCAGAGACAGGTCCGTTATTATCTAATAGATTTGAAAACCACAAGTACTGGAAAATATAACGTATTTTTTCTTTTATTTAATTAAACTCTACACATAAGCTTTCAATTTACTAAGTTTCATACATTCCAACAAAACACCAAATCCACTCAAAAAGACTCTTGCCTGTCACTAAAAAATAGCTTTACTGGTTGTGACTGATCATTTCTGTCTTGACCAATGCATTGTTTATTAGTCTGTGGCATGTTTGTGTTTGAGGTGCTTTCTGAACATTCTTAATCCCATCATGTCTATTAAATTCAAAAACAGTGAAAGTTTTAAAAGTGCTAATAAAAAGATAATGATTTAAAAAGTAAATGTTAAAAAAAATTAGAAAATAACTACTGTTGTAAATGAGTTGCTCAGGAGGAATGATTAAGGACCAAGAGTTGAAGCAAATGACATGTCGTGTTTACATAAGTAACCTAGTTTCAGTCAGAAAGGAAGTAGGAAGTAGGAAGATGGATTGGCAAAATGAAAAAAAAAAAAAGAAAAAAAAAAGCTTTTAAGTACAGTTTGAGAACCAACATCAATATGGTAGCTATTGACCTAATCTTAATTCAGGAATTGGTTGAGAGTTGATTGTTGTTTGTTTGGGGTTTGTTTGTTTTGTTTTAAGACAGAGTCTGCCTCTGTCACCCAGGCTGGAGCGCAGTGGTGCAATCTTGGCTCACTGCAGCCTCCACCTCCTGGGTTCAAGCGATTCTCCTGCCTCAACCTCCTGGGTAGCTGGGATTACAGGCTCCCGCCACCACGCCTGGCTAATTTTTGTATTTTTAGTAGAGACAGGGTTTCACTATGTTGGCCAGACTGGTCTTGAACTCCTGACCTCAAGAGATCTGCCTGCCTCGGCCTCCCAAAATGCTGAGATTACAGACATGAGCCACCGCGCCCAGCTGAGAGTTGATTTTTTGAGACCATATTAGTTGAGCCCAAGGAAATCTTTGGTGATACAACGTACGGGGCGAGCACCAAAGCTGCTAAGAAGTTCCCTGAAATAGTGTTTCCCTGACCAGCAGCAGCCGCATCATCTGGGAGCTGCTTGCAAAGGTAGAATCGTAGGCCCCAGCCGACCCTACTGAATCAGAATCTGAGTTTTATTAAGACCCCCCCAGGTGATTTTTATTCATGTTAACATTTGAGAAGCCCTACTCCCTGAGGAAAGGGAGTTTCCTGTCTCAACAGATTCTTGTTAGACACAAAGTGATAAATGAAGGTTTGGTGGAATTAGAACCAAAGAGGAAGATGCTATTAAAGAAGGGGCTATAGAACCCAGAAAAGCGCATACCGTTTCATTGGCAGAGGTCTTTTAGAGTAATTGGAAAGGCACTATAGTTAATTGCTTTGCAGGAACCTGATTTAGATTTGTAAAGATATTTACAGTGTGTTGTTATCATTTGTGATTTTTTTAAAAAGCCAACATGTAAATATTTTTGATATCTTTGCTTTTCAAGAGTTTAATGGTTACAGAAGAATCCACGTAAGAGCTGTAAATGTTTCTTGTGAAGCAATGAGTATTTCTAAGAATGGGGTAAGCTAGACAAAGCTGGAAAGGTGATATCAGCACGGCATTTTGAAAAGAAAAGCAGAGACAGAAATCAGGGAGGTGAAGGAGGGGAATTCCAACCCGAGAGAGCAAAGATTAGAACGCAGCTGAAGAACAGGAGAGAAGTGGGTAGTTAGAGGATATCAAGGTCGGAAGACAGAAGCTATAATAATAGATTTAGACGGCAATCACTGTCGGGAGTGACAGCAAGGTTGAAAATGAGTATTTCACCTGAGCTGAGCGGAAAGAGCAGTAAAAGGATCTCAGCTGCATCTATTTGTGTTCCAAAATTGTATCCCACTGTCATAAAATGACTGAGGACCTAACCTTGTCTTTTTGCTCAGATGAAAAAAGAAGGCACTACACCATTGCATTAAAGGAGGAAAACGTTTATTTTTTAATATGTGTTTAGATCTATATGATCTATAAAGATACATTAGAGGAGGAAAACTTTTATTTTTTGTTAATCTGTGGTTGGATCTATATGGTCTATAAAATATCCATAAACAACCAAGTGACTCCATTCATCAAAGTGTAGGGACTCTCCATGAGTAAAGGCAACCAGGTTCTGCACTTTTACAAATAGATGGTTCCCCTAGAGAGAATATATTTCAGAAATCACATCTTCTGAACCACTATGCCATAGAAATATCTTTGTGTGGTAAAACTTAATAACAAACTGAAACTCTTTAGTAAGAATTAGTGGCCCAAAAAAAAAAAAAGTTTGAGACAATGACTACCTATAGCTAACTATCAGGTCAATACATGCTGGTGGGGGAGCTGTAATAATTGATCATTATTAGGTTAAAATAATTGATGATTATAATTGCAGTGATAGTTCTCAAGCCTGGGTGCACCTTCAAATCACATGGGGAGCATTTTAGAAGTACCAGTGCCTGGCCTCAACTCCCCTCAGAGCATCTGGTTTAACTGGTCTGAGGTGACCAGTCTCCTTCATACGGTTTAAAAGCTTCCCTGGTGATTCTAATGTGCAGGCAGGGCTGGGAACCACTGAGCTAAGCAGAAAGACTTAAGCTGCCCTGCAGGGGAAGGCAACAATGACTTCAGCATCCGTGAACTTCAGGAGTCCAGGCTGTAGTTTGTCCTCACATTTCCCAGCTCATTGAAACAGGCACTAGCTCCATCACTTCATTGTACCCAAGCCCCTGCAGCCTCCACTTCTGCTGGCTGGTTCTGAAGGCAACAGTGTGAGGCAGGGGCAGAGGAGAAAGCTAAACCGGGCCTGGATAAGCGAGGCAGTAGCTGAGATGTGCTCGGGCTTCCCCAGGGGTTGTGTTTTGTTCTTTGTTTTTTTGTTTTGTTTTGGTTTGGTTTTTTTCAAAAATACCTACTCAGCAAAGAGAGGAAATCCAAGGACCAACTGTGCCTGGAGACTTAGCCAGGCCTCCTGGAAATGGAAGACTCTTGTTGCCAGTGATGGGGTTCAGAACATACTACTCCAAAATATGGTACCTGGGCATTTGAGAAAACCACAGAAGCAGGTTTTGTCTGACACACATCCCTTTCTCCCCTGAAGCAGGTCCTAAAACCCCAGACAGGATTTCCCGGCCTTGCCCTGTAGCAGGTCACATGAGCAGTACCCCATGTGAAAGTACCCCTCATTATACTTGGAAGAAAAGAGCCAAAGACCAAGAGATGCCAAGAAGAGTCTGAACAAACAAGTCTTGCTAAGTTTCCCTCTGTTTGTTACCACTAAGCCATACCTTTGTGTCTTCCTAGCAAACCTCTCCATGACTGTCCATTTTTCATCAAACCTAAGCATAAAAATACACAAGATTGCCTGTTCCTTTGGGTCTTCATTTCCTTATGAAGGCTCTCGTGTCACATTAAACTTAATAAATTTGTATGCTTTGCTCTTGTTCATCTTTTTGTTATAGGGGCCCCAGCCATGAACCTGAGATGGGAAGGAAAGCCATTTCTTCTCCCCTATACCATTGGGAAAACAACAAACCCTCTAGTATCCCAACAGGAGCTTTGGTAGCTGTCATTTCAGAGAAGCTGTCTTGTTTCCTCTCTGAGTGACTCCTCCAGTCCCATTTATCTTTCTGACTCTCCCTGCTTCTACTTTTTCCTCTTTCTACTCTGCTTTCCCATATAACATCGGCCACCTCATAGCTTCAGCTTAACAACTCCTCTCTCCAAGTCTCTTGGTTTCTGCCACTGCTACTGACTCTGCCCCTCCCTGGGCGATCAGAAGAAGGCTCTGAATGCTTTCCCCAGTCCCCTTCTACCCCAGAATGCCTCACATAAGCAGAATCCTCGTACCAGGCCGCCTCATGCTGTGCATGTCTGCCTGTATGCCAAGTACCACTCCCTGGCCAAGTCTACTGTGACCAGGGTTGCAGGGTCAAACCGTACAAAACACGGGCAAGAAGTGCTTTTGGCCTTTTTTCTCGCTTAGAAGGGGACTCTGAGGGGCTGTTTCTGCAAACTTGCAAGGGGGTGAATAAACCTATAATGGCTAAATTCGAGATAATGTATTCAGTATATTACCTGGTAATGTTTTCACTTGTGTTGCTTCAATTCAGAGGTTTAGACAAAATAAATGGGAAGTTTTCAAACATTGCCTTTGTGATCTGCTGAGAATCTCAACAATGGAAGGAGGGAAGTAAAGTAGTTCTTATGTACAGAAATATTGGGTTCCGTTGCTTCTATGTATTATCTCTGTTTATACACAAATAGAAGTGAACAGATGTACCTGTTGTCTTAATAAACCATTTTTTATGCCAATGAGGAGTTTGTGGCATATACTGGATAGTCTAGTCCTCTGCTATCAGAATTCTGTTCTTGAAATGAGTCTGATTACTTTCCTCGTGCAACCCAAATTAGCACCACTCACCACCCACTGCTACCTAGAGAGGAAGCATGGCATTGAGGGGGAATTAGCTGATCGATGGAGGACTTTTAATAAAACCTCAACTTTTGAAAATAGTGGAAATGTCAAAGGTGAAACAGTATCTAAAAGCAGGATGCTCATCCTTCCTCCTACCGCCTTGTTCCACCTGGAGGCTGCAGTGAAGAGAAAACACGAGGCCATTAAGCAGAGCATGACAGGGAAAGGGAAGGGAAGAACACAGGCGCACACCCCATCTCCTGATTTCCCATTGCTTCCTATTGTTCATCCTTCTGTCAGGCAAGGCTTTTCTCCTTACGGTTTTCTGCAGTGTCACCTACTCAACAAAACCACATAGTTAAGGTCCCACCTATGCTGGGTACTCTACTAGATGCTGACATAGTAATGGTATTAATATAATATTAAATTATTGTTATACTAATGATGATGGCTATTATTTACTGAGACCTCCATAGTGCCAAACAGGATTCTAAGCACTCTGCACATATCATTTATCCCCTTTTACAGATTAGGAAATAAAGTCCTGCAAAACACATACCAATAAGGTACTGAAGAGCTTCTGATCTAGAGATGAGACAATATCCACAAGGTGATTAGTGTTTTAAATATGGCTGTGACGAGCTGGGTGTGGTGGCATGTGCCTGTAGTTCTAGCTACTTGGGAGGCCGAGGTGGGATAATTGCTTGAGCCAGGGACGTCAAGGCTGCAATGAGCCATGATCATGCCACACACGATCTAGCCTGGGCAACACAGCGAGACCCTGTCTCAAAAAACATTAATAAATATGTCTGTGACTGCCCAGACGAAGAGTGACTCACCTTGTCTTTGCTTTGGAAGAAAGAGTCATCAAAGGGAGTCCATTGCTGGGACAGCCTTCAGAAATGTAAGTATCTCAGCACACACTCTGGAAGGTGCCTGCAACTGCTGTGGTGAGGTTTGGGCATCTGGGCCAGCCTCCAAAGCCAGCTAATGCCACCTGGTTATGTGAAAGTCAAGGCAGCTGAGCCAGTTCAGCCCCTCAAGCCTTTAGGAGGGTTAGCCAGGGCATCGCCTCCCTCACAGACTGGCAAGACCCTGAGGAAGGGGAGACAGAGAAGACAGAGAGTCCACCAGAGCAAGGCAAGAGTGGGCAATGCCCATGCCAGGCACCTAAGCCAGGTGCTCTGCCTCCTGGAAGAGAGTTGGGAGAGGATTACATAGCCCTTGGCTGGAATCCAGCTGTGGAGACTGAGGGGGAGGTGGGCAGGGGACTCCCTTTCATGGGAGCAAGAGGCTTCCCAGGGTGCATGGGAATCAAAGACATGGGTGCGTGGAGGGTGAGCAGCCCCGGCTCTGAATGTGAAGAGGAGACAGGCTCTGGCTGGGAAATCTGTGTACCTGTTGGCCAATCTGAATACCCTGCTTCTCATTTAGTCATAGACATCACCACCAAATCCTCACCCAGCCTCACTTCCTCAAATCAGAGGACTAAGGCACTGCCTATCTGTCAACTGTTGAAACAGGATAAATTGCATCTTGTAGGTTAGCCGGGGAGGAGTGGCAAGTCAGAAATGTGTTACTGTCCCCATGCCATCTTGCTCATACTCCAGCAGGGTAGTCTGGGAAGTGTGGGTCATGCCATTTTCTCTTCTTAAAATGCCTTGTCTATTCATAAGGAACCATAAACCATCCTGTCTTCATCTTTTAATATAGAATATTGCCACTAAATGTTTGTAATACTTTATTGCATTTTCATGATTGCAGCTCTAAATCAAATCAAATCTGGGAGCTTGTGCCACAGACCAAATGATATTCAGCTAAAGATCAGAGATTCAGCCTTCAAATTGGTCCCTCTTTCCCTCCTCACTGTCATTTCTTTATGTTCTTTTTGCATTTGAGGCAAATGCATTTCACCCAAACCTGAGGATGCGTTCTGAGAGGGATGCGAGTTTCCATTAACTCCCTATTTAACATCCATCACTACATTTAACCTCTCATATAAAGTCTCCAGTTCTTTGCCCTAAAAATAGCTAGGGGCTGAAATGGGAATCAAAATGAGGATTAGTGTCAGCTGTGGTTTCAAGTATCAGAAATCCACTGATGGTAAATGCCAGTCAATTCCCCTTGCTCTCCTTCTGCTTGCCTTCACATCCACCCTGCGGGGCTGCGTCCAGACACCTCCCCAGTCTTCCTAACTGGGATTCATCCACATTAATGAACACTAGATAGAAAAACCTCAGTGGAGTGCTACTTACCCTTTAAAAATTTCTGGAAAATTGGTCAATTTTCCTTTGGAAATTTGACCTTGCACAAATCTTTTGTAAAATAAAATTATAGGCTTCCTGTCAACAAACCCGATACAATGTGCCTTACCAACTTTTAGTATAAATGCAAAACTGAAATGGTTTATGCTACATATATCCTGTTGAAATGAAACTTTAAGTTCTAGCAATTTAAAATAACACACCAAAGTCTTTTGTTCATTTCTCACAAAATCTAAACACATAGACACACACATTCACACCACACATTATTTAAAGAAGTAGAAAGAAGTGGGTTGCAATAGAATTCTCTGCATTGGTATTCACGTCTTTTTATTTAAACTTAATGGGGTCATGGCAATGTGGATTTTTTAAAACTTAGTTTATTGCGACCTACTGATACTTGAGTTCTACGTCTTCTATTTTGCCCAGCAGTGAAATTAAGCTTTTCATTTCCAGATGGTAAATTAATGGCACAGTTCTTAGTTGTGAACTTTAGCTTATGTGTTCATTTGACTAGAATAAATGAATCCAGAGAACTCCACTGTTAGTAGCCAATTAGTCATTAAGCAACACACAAACTCAAGTAAGTCGCTATAATACCAGATGGTGACCTCATGGTACATTTGCTCTCTTAGCCTGGAGGTCGGCATTTGGGAAACTGCCATGCTTCTTAGTGGCATTAAGTTTCGTAGAGTTCAGAGCTAGAAGGCCATGTAGAGATGAATTAATCCTCTCATTTCACAGCTGAGACTATTGCTTCTGCACATTGGGTGCATAGATGCCAGCTGCCAAAAATAACTCTTCATTTTTACTCTGTTTTTAAAATCTACATTGTTTGCCAATAAGGAAAAGTGAGGTACAGAAAGATTAATGCCATCAAGTGGACATTTAAAAAATTCGCAATCTGGCTGGGCACGATGGCCTGCTCTTGTAATTCCAGCACTTTAGGAGGCCGAGGTGGGTGTATCATTTGAAGTCAGGGGTCCGAGGCCAGCCTGGCCAACATGGTAAAACCTCGCCTCTACTAAATATACAAAAATTAGCCAGGCGTGGTGGCAGGTGCCTGTAATCCCAGCTACTTGGGAGGCTGAGGCAGGATAATGGCTTGAACCCGGGAGGCAGAGGTTGTAGTGAGCTGAGATCCCGCCATTGCATTCCAGTCTGGGAGACAAGAGTGAGGCTCCATTTAAAAAAACAAACAAACAAACAAACTCAATCTGCAAAGCTGGAGTAATTTTGGGTTTAAATTCCAACAGTCATCTTGGTTTTCTAACAGTCCTTAACCTCATGATTAGCCATATAGATGATTTAAGATCAAAATACCATCAGGCTATAATCTCACTTTTTATATTAATAGAAACAGCAATAAGATACATTCACGGAAGGGGACATGCAGTTCCATTTTTTACATTGAAAAGTCATCATGTTACAGTTTTGCAAATGTGCTCACACACATGCACACACGGAGTCCAGTTTGATTTAAAGCTCCAGCCTGGTTTCCTTCCCTTCAGAGGCTCAGGCCTGACCTAGGCTTTCTCGACCCTCTATGGAGAGGAGGACTACAGTAGAACTAGCCTGTGCTTTCACTTTTGTTCTTCTTCCCTCTTCTGGTTTTAGCTTCTCTCAGTGTGGCAGGGAAAGGACACACTGCAGAAAACAGAAAGAAGTTTTGCCTAACTGGGCATGTGATAGCCTCTGCAGAGAGCCCCAAGGTGACTCCCTCTCCCACTCCCATCTGCAGTTTCCTGACCTAGGTAATCTGACCCCTCTCTTACCCGCTTAGCCTCTAGTTACTGAGGTGCCCTTGACCAGCAGACAGCCTTCTGATAGGAATACCTCAGAGGAGCTGCCAGTTGCTCATTGCCCCCAGGAGAGGGTAAGGTATCCTTGGGTTTGTTTATGAGCCCTGGTGAAACCCTTGTTTATCTGTACCCCACGGAGACACGGGATTGGAGCCAGTCAGTTAGTAAATCAGTCAGACTAAATAAAGACACAGAGACAGACATGATAAAAGCCACTGGGCATCATTAAGGGCTTAACCAAATTACATGTGTGTGAGATGAATCTTGGCTTGATGATGGAACTGCCCACGCCAGATTGCTTAGAATCAATCCAACCAGCAGGATCTCAGAGTATAAATGATGCATTTTGCACAGTGTACAATCTATGAAAAAGTGGGGCTCCCAAGTTTCTTCTCAGGGTTTAGAGACCCAAGATGCATTTTCCCCCAAGCAACAAAGTTATAAATGGTGATTCAGGAGCAAGGCCTCTTCTACAGAAGGCTGTTTCACCCCTAATGTGGCTGAATGACCATGGGAGCCTGAGTTCTAGGCCTAGAAGTTGGGGACCATGTCCTTCCTGGAGAGATTGAGAAGAAAGTGCTCCTCCCCTTTACTACAGCCAAGGTCAGCTTTAATTGTTTTCGTCCACTCCAGGGGCTCTGAACCTCCATTTGTCCTAAGCTCTTGCACTTCCCCTGGGTCAGCCCTGACTTCTCTAGAGTTCCAAAATCATCAGCTTTCTTCATTTCCTTATTCAAACCCTGTTGCCTCACTGAGACCAACAGGAAACCAAACAGAATTAATTAGTTCAAACTAACATTTGATTTTCTAGTAGCCTTTTCCTTTCTATAAGTGCTTAGGTCTTTGTAAAAGGGTGCTTCTGTGTTTGAAATATTACCTGGCTATAGGAGTTTGGAGGATTCAAGTGGGCTACAAGATAACAATAAATCTATTATTCCCAAGTGTTGTCTCAGACTATAATTATGCCTCTGTCTCAACTGCCTCTTAGCTTCTTGGGGCAAAGCAAGCTCACTTCTGGTTTATCAGGCAATACAGCAGCATACTACCATCCACATACCTGCTGATTTCTGCCACAGAGGCAGGATGCTTCATTTCACCACTGCGGTTAGAGTTCTTGCATGTTGATACTAACTTATGTCACAGATGCATGTTGCTTTCAGTAGTCCATCACCCTTTAACTTTCTTAGGGCAAAGCACTCGTTTGGAGGAATTACCTCTCTCCCATTGGATTATATTCCAGTGGAATTTTCAATCATGGTGCTCATTCTTTCTGTAGCCAATGGTCAGGCAAACCACTAGGGTAATTGCTATTTTCTTCCTTGAACTGAATGATGTAAAGACTGAAAATCTAGTGGGGATGTCCAGACAAGACCGTTTGGTCATTCCTGCCATTGGGAACTTCCAGAGATGCCTGGGCCTGTCCTTTTTGAATCCATTTTTTTTTTTTTTTGATCCTTCTGTGCCCCATGTCCTTCCCAAAGAATTCCTTCTTGTTGAAGTTAGCCAGAATTGGTTTCCATTGCTTGATACAAATAACACTAACTGATACAGTCCTCTGCTTCCTCTGTTACTCTGTCTGTCCTTGAACGTAGGGACAAGATCTCAAAAAGAAAGACATACTTTATATTCCACAGAGGGACCTCACTCCTACCCCAAGCTCTATCTCAATACTCCAACCCCAAAGCCAAACCTAGGAAGCCCTTGGAATGCTTTGGTGTTTTTCTTGTTTGATTTCTAAAGGTTTGTTGGACCCTCAGTGGAGTGTGGTTTGCCTTTTCTCTGTGAATGATGAGGTTGGGATCTTCCATCTCCTCCCAGCAATCTTAGGAGCCACTCTCCCCACATTCCACTCATTTCTAGCCAGCCATGTTTCCCCAGAATTTACTTAGCAGATTTTATTGTATTTGTCTGCAAAGCTTTGGTTATACTTGTTCACCCAAAGAAATCTGTTATTGGTTGAATTCCTAACAGTGTAATAAAATGAACTGAAAAACTTCAGGCTAAGTAGGATGCTTCTTTGCATCATTTCTCGATGAAGCAGAAGACAAAATTGTTTAGAGATGCTACAAATCTAAATAAGTGCAAGTTTCATTAGCCTCTGTCCATAAACATGCTTGCTAGAAGCCTGCCATTTATTCAGTATATTCACATTACTAATTACATTACCTTTGTATTTTGAAACTAGTGTCAACTGCCTAGAATCCCTGGGTGAGGTTAAGGTGTTTCCTGACTGGAATATCTTTTTGCGGTTACAGGCAAAATTCTCTTGATGAGTAGACCAAGCATCTACATTCAAAAATTGTAACATTTATTGAGCACATACTATGTACTAGGCAGTATCTGCATTTTTATGGAAATCATCTCATTTCGTCTTTAGCAGACCTATGAATAATGTCCGTCCTATTTCGCAGCTGAGGAACCAGAGAGACGACAAAACCAGCTCATGTTCAAGAAGACTGAAGGGTGAAGTCAAGAGTCAAAATCAAGCAGTCTGATGTTAGTGCTACACTGCTTTTCCAAGAAGGAAGGGAATGGATGTTTTCATACTGACCTTTGTCGGCTTACAATAGGAGATTACCCACTTGACCCAGGCTTTCGATTCTTCAGCAAAATTAACTATAAAGTATAACCAAACATTTCTAAGTTTCCAAAATGAAAATGTTTTGGGGTGAGTTGGCTATGTGATAGGTGATGTCCAAAGGTGGTCCCCCAATCAGCTGTGTACCCCAGTTTTCACCCCCTGGTGCAGTCTCCTCCTATTGAACCTGGGCTGGCCCTACGGCTTGCCTTTTAACTTACCAAAGTGATGCCTGTGTAACTTCTGAAGCTACTTTATAAGGAGCCTGGCAGCTTCTATGTGAGTCTCTTGAAAAGCTCACTCTGAGGAAGAAGTCTGAGACCAACATGCTAGGAGGAAGCCTAAACCAGTCACATAGAAAGATCACATGGAGAGAGAGAGAGAGAGAGAGAGAGAGAGAGAGAGAGAGGAGTTATGTGGCCAACCATCTGCTCTTCCATCCATCCCGGCTGAGGCAGATTGCAGCTGAGCTTTTAGATGACTCTAGCCTCAGATGCCATCTTACTGCAGTCACATGAGAGAACCCAAGTGAGAACTGGTTGGCTGAGCTCAGTCAAGCATTAAACCACTAGAGATAATCATCACCATTTTAAGACATTCAGTTTCGGCATAGTTTGTCATGCAGCAATAGATGTCTGGAACAGTTGCCAAATGGAAGACAGACTCACACACGTTGAGACTATACTTTGTGTCAGATCTGGTGCTATTTTCTTTACATATATCATGGGGTAAAATGATGAACATAAAATGTTGGCACATTTTCTACCACATCACCTTCCCGTATTGACAAGGAAAACCCCATAATTTCCAGTTTAATTAAAACTCCCTTATCTGCCAAACTTTATCCTCCCAAATAAACCATTGGTCTTTCTCTCTCAGAATGGTTTCTGTATACTTGCGATGCAGATTGACCATAGAAAAACAGACTCCCAGAGACTAGAATTGAAGACAAAGGACTTCCTAAAGAGGCAAAAATCACCTTTATAATAAAGACAAGAAAGAGATGGAATGGATAGATGGGGAGTGGGTCAGGAGTGGCAGAAAAAGCAAGGAAGGGTGGAGAATGTTCTCTGGTAGTAAGGTAGATAAGGAACTCCAGAGGCTGCTGACATGAGTGAACTTGGTGATGAAAAAACAGCAATGAGGAATATTGCAGTTGATTATGAATTGGATTTTCTTCAGTGTGGAGAAACTTGAATAAAACTGGAATTGTTTCCCCCGATTGGTTGCCTGAAAAGTCTGTGTTTCTCTGGGACTGGACTACACAGGTTGTGGTTTCAGTTAGGCTTAGATGCATTATCATGTCATGTAACCTTTCAATAATATCACGAAGCATGTCTTCTTGCCCTTGTTTGACAGATTCAGAAACTCAGGTTGAGACAGGTTAAGTACCTTGTTTAAGGTCATACAGTAACAAGCAGTACAGCCAATTTTTTTTTTTTTTTTTTTGAGATGTAGTTTCGCTCTGTCACCCAGGCTGGAGTGCAGTGGCGCGATCTTGGCTCACTGCAAGCTCCGCCTCCCCGGTTCATGCCATTCTCCTGCCTCAGCCTCCTGAGTAGCTGGCACTACAGGCGCCCGCCACCACGCCTGGCTAATTTTTTTGTATTTTTTAGTAGAGACGAGGTTTCACCATGTTAACCAGGATGGTCTCGATCTCCTGACTTCCTGATCCACCTGCCTCGGCCTCCCAAGCCAGTAATTTTAACCTAGGTTTGTTGATTCCAAAGTCCATGATTTCCCACTTCACTATTCCAGAGTAACTTCCCTGACATTATAACCTTTGTTCACAGTATCATCCTTTCTTCTATTGCTGAACTCACTTCATCTCGCATAAAGGCAGTGTCATTGGAGGAGGGGTGAGTGGGGCAGCAATGACCCATTTATACGATTTTTTTTTTTTGAGACGGAGTTTTGCTCTGTTGCCCAGGCTGGAGTGCAGTGGCGCCAAGTGCAGCTCATTGAAACCCCCGCCTCCCAGGCGCAAGGTGATTCTTCTGCCTCAGCCTCCTGAGTAGCTGGGATTGCAGGCACCCACCACAACACCCAGCTAGTTTTTGTATTTTTAGGAGAGATGAGGCTTCACCATGTTGGCCAGGCTGGTCTCAAACTTTTGACCTCAAGCGATCTGCCCACCTTGGCTTCCCAAAGTGCTAAGATTACAGGCGCGAGCCCCTGTGCCTGGACTATATGAATCTTATATGTGCCATTCCCTGAATTTTCTAACAGTTTCTACAAGCAGGTTTTTAAAAATGGCACATATTGTGTCAGATAACGTAATTTCTTAAAAGTCTGTTATGTGTTCTTTATCATATGCAATTCTGTTATGATGTATTAAGTGTTAAAGCAAGATGGCACCTACAAAGAAGATAACATCCTAAGGTTATCTTGGAATGATACCTTTTAACAATAAGAGCTGCTGCTTCTGTTTATTATAAACCTAGATTTAAAAAAGACTTGACAATAAAAGATTGGGTTTTGATTCCTTCTCTCTTTTTGGTGACAGCAGTTGCTCACGAACCTTTCCCATCAGCTTCCTATCTATTTCCGTTTAAAAGGGAACAAAACTGTTTAGCATTCTCCTGGCACACTTGTGTCAGAATGCAGGTATGCTGCGCGGAAAGAGATACAATATCTTAGTCTGTTATGATAAAAATATTCATCCTGAATTTCCATGACAAAAAAGTACAACTTTATTTCTAACTGATCGTATGCATTTCCTATTTAACATATAAAATTATGAAATCTGAAATTTGCTGCTCAAACAGTAGCATATATACAACAGCAAATCATGATTATACAGAAATGCATACCTGGTGTGTCCTCACAGTCACCTTCTGCCAGTTTCACCTCCAGGAACACAGGCCAGATAGTAGCAGGGAATTTCACACCAGCCAATCCGACTAGATAACAGTTCTGATTTTCTAATTAAAGATTTGGGAGAAATGCTAAAATAAGAATTGGCAGTTATTTGTGAATCTCAGCTATTTGTGTTTTCCCTATACCCCATCTCTAAGCTTTTTAGACAGATGTCAGTATTTAAAAAAAATAACAGGAAGAAAGGTAGTACAGAGGCGGTAAGAGAAAATGGGCTTTGGTTGACCCTGGATCTCTCTTTTACTGGACAACTGACTTTGGGCATTTCCTGAACATCTTTGAGGTTCTGTTTCGCTACCTCTAAAATGGAGGTAAATGTGCTTATTGTGAGTGTTCAAATGACGCAATGGGTGATGCTATGTGTCTGGTACCAGCAACATAGGAGGAGGACAAGAATCCAAAGCTTGCTTCCTCTGCAACATCGGAAGCAGAAAGATGAGACTATTCATTCCATCCTGCAGTCTTAAGGGTTATATCTATCACTTTCTTAAATTTACTAGTAAATAAGCCTCTTCAAGCACACAAAAGCCCGCCAGATGTAGGACCAGAGAACAGCACTTAATTTCAGGCTCCAGTTAGGAACTCATTGACTTTTCCAGACATCAGTCACCCCAGGAAAGAAAATATGAACAGCAATATTCGGCCTGAAAGTAGTTGTAGGGCCAGGTGCGGTGGCTCATGCCTGTAATCCCAGCACTTTTGCCCAGGCTGAGGCAGGCGGATCACTTGAGGTCAGGAGTTCAAGACCAGCCTGGTCAACATCTCTACTAAAAATACAAAAAAAATTAGCCAGGCATTGTGGCATGTACCTGTAATCCCAGATACTCAGGAGGCTGAGGCAGGAGAATTCCTTGAACTTGGGAGGCGGAGGTTGCAGTGAGCCAAGATAGCACCACCGCACTCCAGCCTGGGCAACAGAGCAAGATTCCAAAAAAAAAAAAAAAAAAAGAAAGAAAGAAAAAAAAAGAAGGTACTTATAGGGCTGTTGTAAATATTAATGTACAATCAATGATCTTTAAGTGCTTTGAAGAATTGTTCCATGTAATAACAAAGCATTTATCATTACATACAGAAAGAATGCTTATAAGGTGTGAGAGGTTTCTTTTTTTTTTTTCTTTTTTGAGACGGAGTCTTACTCTGTCACCCAGGCTGGAGTGCAGTGGTGTGATCTCGGCTCCCTGCAACCTCCTTCTCCTGGGTTCAAGCGACTCTCCTGCCTCAGCCTCCTGAGTAGCTGGGATTAGGTGCCCGCCACCATACCCAGCTCATTTTTACATTTTTAGTAGAGAACAGGGTTTCACCCTGTTGGCCAGACTGATCTCGAAATCCTGACCTCAGGTGATCTGCCCATTCGGCCTCCCAAAGTGCAGGGATTACAGGCTTGAGTCACTGTGCCCAGCCAAGAGATTTCTTCTGCAACAGTCCACTGAGGCCTGCAGTATTGTTACAATGGTATTGTCCAGTGACATTTGACACAGGGCCACAACCTTCTGAGAAAACAGTTTCATTAAAAAGAGGAAATGACTTTCTTTTAATTTCCAACTTTTATTTCAAGTTAGGGGTACATATACAGGATGTGCAGGTTTGTTACATAGGTAAACAAACGTGTGCCGTGGTGGTTTGCTGCACACATCATCCCATTGAGGAAATGACTGTCATGTGGGCATACACTTTGTGGTCCTACCTGTTTGCTGTTGGGTTTTTTGCTCATTCAAACTGGTAAACTTACTGAGGCTCATTCTCTGCTTGGATGACAGGACAACACGAAAGACAGCTGTAATTTTATTCACCTATGTTAGGGAAGACTTTCAACCTTTCTGCCGAGTTGTGGAGCTCTGGTTCAATCTTAGAGAAAGGCAGCATGGTGGAGTGGGGCTTGGAGCCAAGGTGACTTGAATTTCCCACAGGCTCCATCACCCATGAGCTGTGTGACCTCAGGCAAGTCAATGAACCACTCTGAGCCTGTTTCTTCATCTGTAAAACAGAGATAATAACACAGCATCTTGCAGGAGTTGTGTGAAGATGAAAGCTTTAGGTACATGAAGATACAACATACAGAAGAGTTTGGTACATAATAGGTCCTCCTAAATGTCCAGGAGTGCACAGAATAGTTATGTATAAATATTGTTTTTGAAATTAAAAAATCAGAAGATAAATTATGCTGATGCTAACCCGCCCACATTATGGATGATTAGTTTGGATTCGGGATCAGATGTGGAACATCTTTTGAAACATATGCAGGGCAGAGAAATTAACATTTGAGTGCCTGGAGAATCTTAAATTTTCTAATCCCTGACTTCTGGTATAAAATTTGCAATACAGTGTAAATTTTTGGTATGCTCCCTTTTCTTTTGAACTTACTTACTTTTAATGAACAAACAAGCCCACAGCATCATCTACAGTATTGGTAATTACAGCTACTAGGAGATGGAACCATAAAAATGAATCAGGAACTCTAGTTAGCAGAGGGAAGCCTAAGTCCAGAAGCTGACATAGTGAAGCTTCTAAAGATGACATAGGTGACTGATGTTGCTGCAGTGTGATTAAATGTTTATTTAGTCTGAAGGAAGTGGACCTCAGCCAAAAAGGAAGGATGGCATAGTTATCTCACCCATTTGCTAAATCAAAATTAAAGAAATTATCTAGGGCATTCAGCTATTCTCTTGAGAACATAACTATTTCTTAATTACCTAACTAGAAAACTCATGTGTCTCTGGAGAATTCTTAGGAAACATTACAGAGAGTTTATGTGAACTGCAGCCTCTGGTGGCAAATGCCCCAGAGTGATTCTCTCACTTGAAATGAGTTCTCAGGTTCTGATGCAGCCGATCATCCCCTGGCAGCTTTTCCCTCCTTCCTGTCCCTTTCTACTACCACTAATCTAAGCAACTTCCCAGTTGGCCCCTGCCCCCACCCTCTCCAGAGTTACCTTCATGAAGCACAGCTCTAATCACATCAGTCTGGCTCAGACACTTTTAACGGCTCCCCATGCCCCACGTGACAAAGTACAAACTCCTTCAAACGATATTTAAGGTCTTCCATGATCTGACCTCAACTTACATTGAAACCTCATCTCATAGGTCTCCTTTATCACAGCCCTTATTCTTATCCTCATTACTAACCTCATGCATTCATTCAACAAACATTTTTAAAGTGCCACAAATCCAGCATCGTGATGGAGGATGAGCAAGACGCAGCCTCTGCTCCAGGGAGCTCAGAGTCTAGTGATGGGTTGGACAAGCAAAAGAGTGTTACTGAATAAAGTGCTGTTATACTTATTTGCTGAACATCCAATGAATATTTAACAAGTGCCTTTGATGTGCCAGTAACACACAAGCACACAGGGCATGGGTGTCTAACTTTTCTTAGAGTCAGCGAAAGCTTAAAAGAGGAAGTGGCATTAACCGAATCTGGAGAGAATTTCAATCAGGGACAAAGTCCACATACAGGAAAAAAGGGCTTGAGGGAGCGAAGCACGCATGATCTTGCTGAATGGCTCTTGTGGCTACAGCATAGCTGTAACATCGTTTGAAGAAAACCTCTCTTCCTGGCCCCAATCCTGAGCGTGTCCCCTTGATATCCCTTTAACTCAATTCATCCCTCAGGCTTGGAGGTCACTTACTCAGGGAAGTCTCTCTTGTTGGTTCAGACAATGTTAGTCCTCAGTTATTTATTCTAAGAATGTCTTGTACTTTTTCTTTCAAACACACATAATTATAAGTAAATAATTATCTAGGTAATTATTTAATGCCTATCTCTCCTCCCCTCATCAACCATCAAACTTTTAAGGACAGAGAGGGCAGAATCATGTCTGATCAGTTCACCTTACATGCACCGTGCCAGTTATACAGTAAATGACCTAAATATTTTTGAATGATGTATATTTGTGGCCGTTTTTCCTTTTTAGAGCTTCACCACATTACTTTTAGATATTGTACAAAACATTCCAGAATCTGGAATGTATTCTCTAGTTCCACGGGGGCTGTTCCTCACTTTGCCTGACGGCCAATAACATGCACTGGTCTCCTTTATTCCTGCCTCAACAGGAGTGTGTGCACACACAGACACACACACACTCACGCACTCACATCCCTCTATTTATTTCTACATTTGCATCCAGAAGTAAATACGTATCAAGGGGATGTTGACCTGGCTAGAAAATCCTACTCTGGCAGAATCTTGAATATTTGCTACATAAATCCATCAGTGCAAAGGCAGACTTTATACTTAGAAACATTCAGAATTGCCATGGTTCCAAAATTTAAAAAGGAATGCAAAATTAAAAAAAAAGTCAAAATGTCTCAAAATGCTAAATACAGAGAATAACTATGGATACCAAGCCCCTTGATAATCTTACAGATAGCTCATCTAGACTCATGGCTTCAAATATTACTTATGTGTTTGTCTTAGGGTGGGTGACCCAGAAGCCGAGCCTGATTTGTGAGCACATGATTTCTTAAGGAAATATTCCCCAGACTGGTGAGGGAGAGGGGATGCGAACAGAGGAGAGGAAGCCCAGCAAAGGTATACTCTCAGGCAGTCTTTGGAGAGGGTGGTTTTAGCCCAATCCTGGGCGTAAAGAAACCCTGGGGCTTAAGGTGTGCCCAGAGATTTTCAGAGACAAGAGAAGTAGCCTTTCACACACCTCCCGCTCTGCACCCTTTGCCTCTCTGTCACTGATCAAGGATTCTCCTAGAACAGGAGTTCCCAGACCCTAGGCCATGAACCGGTACTGGTCTGTGGCCTGTTAGGAACTGAGCTGTACAGCAGGAGGTGAGTGGTAGGTGAGCAAGCAAGCAAAGCTTCATCTGTATTTACAGTCACTCCCTATTACCACCTGAGCTCACCTCCTCACATATGACACAGGGGTCCGCAACCCCCGGACCAAGGACTGGTACCAGTCCGTGGCCTGTTAGGAACTGGGCTGCACACCAGAAGATGAGTGGCGGGTAAGAGAGTGAAGCTGAGCTGCACCTCCTGTCAGAGCAGCATTGGATTCTCACAGAAGCAGGAACCCTGTCGTGAAGTGCATATTCAAGGGATGTAGGCTGTATGCTCCTTATGCGAATCTAGTGCCTAATGATCTGTCACTGACTCCCATCACCCTCAGATGGGACCATCTAGTTGCAGGAAAACAAGCTCAGGGTTCCCGCTGATTCTACATTATGGGGAGTTGTATTATGATTTCATTATATATTTCAATGTAATAATAATAGAAATAAAGTGTACAATAAATGTAATGTGCTTGAATCATCTCAAAACCATCCCTCTGCACCACCCAGTCCATGGAAAAACTGTCTTCCATGAAACCGGTCCCTGGTGGAAAAATGCTGGGAACCACTGTCTTAGAGAGAAGTACATTTCCAGGTATATCTTGTTCTCTAGTTGTGGGGGCCAAAGCAGCTCTAAAAGCCCAAGCCAAGTCTCCGAAGAGACACAGGTGTTGGGTGTTAGAATCAAAAGCATGAGTGGGGCTCTCAAAAAAGAAAACAAGTTACTTCAGGGAGTCCGGGTGGAGCAGCTGACTGTGTCCACTCCAGTCCTTACTGCTCTCAAAATTTCCTCCAGCTTGGACTTTTCACCTGAATTTCAGAGCCATGCATCCAACTGCCTACTTGACATCTGTGCTTGGATATCTGTGTCAGTTACTTATTGTCACAATAACGTTGTATAACACACAACCACAAAACCTTAGGTGCATATAATCACAAACTATTATATTTGCTTACAGTCTGTGGGCCAGCTGGGCAGTTCAGATTATTTGAACTGGGCTTGGAGAAGCTCGTTTCTGCATCTCTTGTCTGCTGTGGGTTTGCTGAGTGGCTTGACTAGTCTTCTTCGGGCTTTCTCAAATGTATGGGGCCTCAGCTGGGACAACTGAGCTGATTCCGCTCTGCTGCACATGTCTCATCCTCCAGGGGGATAGCCTAGGAGAGAGGGAGGGAGAAAGGAAGAAGGGAGAGAGGGAGGGAGAAAGGAAGAAGAGAGAGAGAGAGAGAGAGAAATCGCGCGCGAGAGCGCCCTACTTTGCAAGGTAGGCAAGCAGCATTTACAGACAGAAAACAGAAATGAGGTACCGAAACAGCTTGATTGGTTACGGCTCAGTAACCAATCAGGAGACACCATATTTGAATCTGGTCTGATCAGTTGGCCACCTGTGACCGACTGACGCTCAGCTGCTGTGATTGGCTGGGACTCAGCTATTTGTTACAAAAGTCTGCTCATGAGTTCTGCTTTCATTTAATTTAAATCTAAGTTAGATTGTAGTTTGTTACATAGGGACTCAAAGTATGGAGGCAACCCCAGGTGGAATTTGGCTTGACTTAGCAAGGCTTACACCCAGAACTGGCCACTGTTCCTATCACCACATTCTATTACCAAAAGAGAGTCACTGGTTAGTTCAAACGGTGGAGAAATGACTTCACCTTTGACGGAGGAGCTTTAGAGTCCATTTCTGTAATCAGCCTACCAAATGTCTAACAGGCATCTGCTTTATTGGTGGCAGTTGAGCAGAGTTCCATTGTTAAAGACTTACAGGACACCAAATGACAGTGCTGACCGATCTACAGTTTACTACAGGAAAATATATAGCAGCAGCATTGAGATAGGGGCGTGCATCACAACCAAGGGTTGTGCCACAGCAAGGGGTCCAGAAAGGCCAGGTGCAAGCTCCAATTATCCTCCCTCTGTAAGGGTCGTGCTTGACATGCCCTCTCCCAGATCAAGAACAACTGAGGTATGCACAGAACACCTTACAACCGGGGAGCCCCAAATGGAGTCTTATCTAGGGTCTCTGGTTTTTGTTTTGTTTTGGTTTGTTTTTTGAGACAGATTCTCGCTCCGTCGCCCACGCTGACTGTAGTAGTGCGATCTCGGCTCACTGCAAGCTCTGCCTCCCGGGTTGACGCCATTCTCCTGCCTCAGCCTCTCCAGTAGCTGGGACTACAGGCACCCGCCACCACGCCCGGCTAATTTTTTTTTTTTTTTTTGAGGCAGAGTCTTACTTTGTCGCCCAGGCTGGAGTGCAGTGGCGCAAGCTCAGCTCACTGCAAGCTCCGCCTCCTGGGTTCAGGCCATTCTCCTGACTCAGCCTCCCAAATAGCTGGGACTACAGGCGCCCACCACCAGGACTGGCTAATTTTTTGTATTTTCAGTAGAGACGGGGTTTCACCGTGTTAGCCAGGATGGTCTCGATCTCCTGACCTCGTGATCCGCCCACCTCGGCCTCCCAAAGTGCTGGGATTACAGGTGTGAGTCACCACGCCCTGTCCCCAGCTAATTTTATTTTTGTATTTTTAGTAGAGGGGGGTTTCGCCATGTTAACCAGGATGGTCTCAATCTCCTGACCTCGAGATCCGTTCACCTTGGCCTCCCAAAGTGTTGGGATTACAGGCGTGAGCCACCGCACCTGGCCAGCAAAGATATTACTCTCTATCATGTTTGTGTATACATATACACCCACATATGAAAAGTAAAACATAATTGAAACAAACTGGTTAAGCATTCCTAAAACTTCTACACATTCCAAATCCAACTATTCAGAACCATTTTTTGACATTGACTCACAATGTCTATGTTTTAAAATCAAGAATGTTCTTGAAACAGTGCTCCACTCTTGTCTCTGGAATTCTTCCCCAGGTTCCCGACACGATTTAGCACTTTTGGATGAACAAACACAGGCAATGACAGCTACATCCTGACGGCTGCCTGGTCTCAGTGACTGTAACAGGCACCTGATTTCAACAATGTCAAAATATAAAAAAAAAAAATTTGCATCTGAGAGTCAGTGACACAATGAGATACCCATTTCCAAAGGTCTTAATGATTTTTTTTAAAAACCAATTCTAATTTGTTTCTCTTTCTACTGCAGTAGAATAGGTCAATTTTATTAACCACAGCAATCACGTGCAGCACGTGCAGTCAAAGAAAGCCTTTCACTAAAGTGTATCCTCATGATTTGCACAATGATAATCATAAGTCATTAAAGTGAATTGCAGGAGTCATAAAATTATTAAAGGTTGGTAATTATTTCGATACATCCAATTGAAGAAAAATAGTCCTTTAAACTTTGATTATAGTCAGTCTTTTATATAACTGTTTGGAAGACATTTTGGCATAGTGTTTACATGTAACCTACACACAGCCTCTTGCATACTTTGTCATATCTAGTTACTTGTAATGCCAACTACAATGTAATGCTATGTTAATAGTTGTTATACGGTATTTTTAAAAATTTGGATTATTTTTTATTGTTGTGGTATTTTTTTCAGAATATTTTCAATCTACTGTTGGTTGAGTCTTTGGATGTGAAACTCCTAAAGAGAGGGGACTGGCTGTAACTTTAATCCAAAAGAAACATCGAGGTTGTGACTGGGCACGGTGGCTCATACCTGCAATCCCAGCACTTTGGGAGGCTGAGGTGGGCAGATCACCTGAGGTCAGGAGTTTGACCTGGTCAACATGGTGAAACCCCATCTCTACTAAAAATAGAAAAATTAGCCGGCCGTGGTGGCAGGCACTTGTAATCCCAGCTACTTAGGAGGCGAAGGCATGAGAATTGCTTGAACCCAGGAGGCGGAGATTGCAGTGAGCCGAGATCGCGCCATTGCACTCCAGCCTCGGGGACAGAGTGAGACTTTGTCGCAAAAAAAAAAAAAAACGTGGGGGGCCGGGTGCGGTGGCTCACACCTGTAACCCCAGCACTTTGGGAGGCCGAGGTGGGTGGATCATGAGGTCAGGAGATTGAGACCATCCTGGCTGACATGGTGAAACCCCGTCTCTACTAAAAATACAAAAAATTAGCCGGGGGTGGTGGCGGGCACCTGTAGTTCCAGTTACTCAGGAGGCTGAGGCAGGAGAATGGTGTGAACCTGGGAGGCGGAGCTTGGAGTGAGCCGAGATTGCACCACTGCACTCCAGCCTGGGGGACTGAGCCAGACTCCGTCTCAAAAAAAAAAAAAAGTTATTTAGATTGCAATATCTTTTTATTATCTCGTTAGCAACTGGTTATTAAAGTGACTAGTTATTAAATATATTTTAAATATTAAACATTTTTTTATTGAGGTAAAGTTCACAGAACAGAAACTTCTTAATTTAAGAGTAAATAAACCCGTCTCTACAAAAAATAAACAAATTAGCTGGGTGTGGTGGCACATACCTGTAGTCCCAGCTACTTGGGAGGCTGAGGTGGGAGAGGAGCTTGAGCCTGGAAGGTCAAGGTTGCAGTGAGCCAAGATGGCACTGTGGCACTCCATCCTGGGCAACAGAATGAGATCCTGCCTCAAAACAACAACAACAAAAAGAGTGTATAATTCACAATATTGTACAACCATCACCTCCATATAGTTCTAAAACATCTTCATTGCCCCAAAAGGGAACCCTTACCCATTAAGCAGTCCGCTCCCCTTCCCCTTGCTCTCAGTCCTTGGCAACCACTAATCTTTGTCTCTATAGACTTTTTAGTTCATGTAAGTGAAATCATATAATATGTGACCATTTGTGTCTGGCTTCTTTTACTAAGCATGTTTTCAAGTTTCATCCACTTCATAGCACATATCAGTACTTCATTCTTGTTTATGGCTCAGTAATATTCCACTGTGTGAATATACCACAATTTCTTTAAGCACTTACCAGTTGATGGACATACGGGTTGTTTCCATTTTTGGCTATTGTAAATAGTGCTGCTGTGAGCACTGGTGTACTGTATCAGCTTTTGTTTGAATACCTCTTTTTTAGTTCTTTTAGGAATATACCTAGGAGCAGAGTTGCTGAGTCATATGGTAATTCTATATTTAACTTTTTATTTTTTTTTAGACAGAATCTCGCTCTGTCCCCCAGGCTGGAGTGCAGTGGTGAGATCTCAGCTCACTGCAAGCTCCGCCTCCCGGGTTCATGCCATTCTCCTGCCTCAGTCTCCCGAGCAGCTGGGACTACAGGTGCCCACCACCACGCCTGGCTAATTTTTGGTATTTTTTTTAGTAGAATCAGGGTTTCACCGTGTTAGCCAGGATGGTCTAGATCTCCCGACCTCGTGATCCACCCACCTTGGCCTTCCAAAGTGCTGGGATTACAGGCGTGAGCCACCGCAACCGGCCCTAAATTTAACTTTTTAAGGAACTGCCAAAGTGATTTCCACAGAGGTTGCATCATTTCATATTCCCACTAACAATGCACCAGGGTTTCAATTTCTCTATGTCCTCACCAAACATCATTAAATATATTATTGCAAACAGTTTTTCTGGAACTGTAATACAGAATTTATGAAAATCTAAATTTACAGAACTGTTTGGAGGGCATTTTGGCACACGGCTTGGCATTTTTAAGTTGTTAACAGTGCAAAGTATTTGGTGCTTCCCTGCACTCAGAGCTCCTGGTTATTCTGGGAGCCACCTGGCACTTGACCTCACAGTTAGTTTTAAGGTTCTGTTCCCTTGCTCACTCCGTGGTGTAGAACATTCCCATTTCTCATAGGCCTTTATTTCTGGATTTTCTTTCTGCATCGCACAAAGCCTTCCTCTGTACCCCCCACCCAGTAACTCCTCCCAACCTCCCAGTCTCATTAATATCCCAGCCCATAGGGAAAACCATCAAAGGAGCTAACACCTGCCCACACATCCCCCATTGCAGTCTGGTAATATCTCATGAGACTTTCCAAGGCTCACCTTCAGCGTGACAAACACCAATTCTCGCTGCTGGATTCCTGCTGTTCCTGTCCCCAGTCCAACACCTTCCTGTTAAGAAAACCAGGCAGTTTTTCAATTAAGCAGATTGCACATGTCTTTCCAGAAATCTCAGGATCCTGGTGTGGTGAAAAGGACAGAATATCTGGGCTTTAGGCCCTATCTGTCACCCATGACCTTTGTTTTTTTCAGCAATTCCTACTGAGTTTCTACCAGCTGCAAGGTGCTGTATTATACAGCGGACAGATCACTGGTCCTGCCTAGGTCTCAAATCTGTAACATGGAGAGGAGACACCTTATCTTCTCTGGATCTGAATGAGCCTGGACATCCATTCCACCTGTAAGTAATTCTGTGCTTATGAATTTGAAAGACTGTCTTGATGGGAGGGAACAGCGGTACTTTTTCTTGGTACTATAAATGGTACTATTTCTTGTTTTATCGAGTCTAGAAGTAGGCGTGTAACAAAGGAGTAAACGTTCCCAAGTATCTGGGAGAGGACATGAGACATTGAAAGAAAATTGAGACTTGCCGTCACTTTCACAAAGCCCCCCAAATTCAGCCCAACAAAAATCTCAGAATGAAAGGCAATCCTCGAACTTAAATGCATTTTTACATTGTGTATTAGCCTTATTTTTCCAATTTCTAGGGAACCACGGGCTTAGAGGAGAGACTCCAAAGAGGAAGGAAACCCACTCTCCCGTTGACGTCTCAACAATGTGCCATCTGAACGATTTCTCATTTCTCTGTCTCCCTAGTTTCTTTTTCAGTTAAGTAACTCAAAAGTTTTCACTGACCCATTTGAGCATTTTCGAAGTGTAACTAGCGTCTGCAGCCACTAGAGGGCAGACCGCAGCCTGAGAGCCGGTCCTGAGGCGGCAAAACCATCACCTCATTGCATTTTCCCTGCGTGCCTCCAGAGGGCGCTGCAGCTCGTGTCAATCTTGTTGCCAGCTCCGACGCTCCTGGAACTGAGCTCCTGTTTGGAGCGGGTAGGGAGAGTCTGCCGCGTCTGTGAGGGAAACTGAGGAAGGGGGGCGCCCTGCCTTCCTGGAGACCCTGCCCTGCATCAGAAGCCCAGGAGGAGCTTTCTTCGTGTTTAAATTCTGTAACTTGAATTCATCATTGGCATAAAAAATATGTATAAAGTCCCTCGGCAGCGTCGGAGGCTGCTGGGCGTGGAATCAACAGAGCTGCCCCGTCAGGGTTGAGCGACCCGTCAGAAATACGGAGGAACATTCTCCTGTCAGTTTCTTCAGGGACAACAGGGCGCTTTCTCCTCTCCCTCCCTCGAAAAAGACAGGCAGGCTATCATCTTTGCAGTCTTAGCATTCTCACACACAATGTTCTCAGTTCGTCCTGAACCTTGAGAGGGAGGTATTCTATTTCTCCCAGTTTCATTTTGATTTTAAAACTCGATCTTGGGTTTCAAAAATCTGTTTTAACGGTTTTAAACCTTTTCTTTTCTTTTCTTTTTGAGACGGAGTCTCGCTCTGTCGCCCAGGCTGGAGTGCAGTGGCGCGATCTCGGCTCACTGCAACTTCCACCTCCTGGGTTCAAGTGAGTTTGTTGCCTCAGTTTCCCCAGTAGCTGGGACTACAGGCGCCCACCACCACGCCTAGCTAATTTTTTGTATTTTTAGTAGAGACGGGGTTTAACCGTATTAGCCAGGATGGTCTCGATCTCCTGACCTCGTGATCTGCCCTCATCGGCCTCCCGAAGTGCTGGGATTACAGGCGTGAGCCACCGCGCTCTGCCCGATTTTAAACTTTTCAAAACAAAGTTGATGTTAAAAACATGAAATACCAAGAAAGAGCTTGTCATGAGAAGGAACATTCCCAGTCTATTGCTTACCACAGGCCACCCCTGGTTCTACAGCTAAAGGCAGCCTTAAGGAACTTTTAACAGTTTCTATTTTCAGGATTTCTTGGGGGTCACCTCCAGATCTTTAAGTGATGTGCCCATGGTACTATTTCTTGTTTTATCTAGTCTAGATTATAAACAATCTACTGAGTTTCTCTTATAACAGATGAGGATTTAGCCTTTTTGAGGAAGTCTCTTGTGATTCCTGTTTTGAAGATGAGAAAACTGAAGCTCAGGAGGAGTGAGGTGTCCAAGGTCACATAACCAAGAGCCGATGGAGTGGGAATTAGGACCCAGGTTTCCTAACTCTAGGATCCTTGCAATTTCCACCCCACATTGTGGGGGACTGAACCTGCCTTTGCAAAAATTATAACTGAGAAAACCATGACAGTGAAAGAGACCTGACCTAACCAACTCCATGTTGCTTCTAACCTCCAAGCTGTCCTTGTTCATTCCTGGGCAGAGAATGAACTAACTTTGGGAGGAGCTTAGTTTATAGTTTAACTTTGAAACAAAGATGACAACAGCCCTTTCCCAAAACAAACCCCCTTCCTGCTTAGGACTAGATTGCCTTTACAGGGCTAATAGATTAGCCGCAAGATTAGAAATTATGGTTTAGGAGTCACGTAGCTGGAGCCTGTAAGATTCTGAACCGGCCAGTCAAGGTGGCTCACGACTGTAATTCCAGCACTTTGGGAGGCTGAGGTGGGTGGTCAGGAGTTCAAGACCTGGCGAAGACGGTGAAACCCTGTCTCTACTAAAAATACAAAAAAATTAGCCAGGCGTGGTGGCACACGCCTATAATCCCAGCTACTTGGGAGGCTGAGGCAGAGAATCGCTTAAACCCGGGAGGCTGAGGTTGCAGTGAGCCAAGATCACGCCACTGCTTCCAGACTGGGCAACAGGGAGATATTCCATCTCAAAAAAAAAAAAAGATTCTGAACCTCCTCAAATTACTCCTGGGGATAAATCACCATTGTAAAATGTAAGATCAGTGCTTGAGATATTTTGCAGACTCTGTGCTAGATGTATCAGCTGTCACTACCCGGATCGATAAACTGGCTCCTCTGGCCTTATGGCCCTTACCCAGGGACTGCCAGACAGCACAAGAGGACAGCTTGGACTTACTATGATTTCATCTCCAACCCAATCATCAGCACTCCTTACTTATGGCCCCCTACCCACCAAATTATCCTTAAAAACTCTGATCCCTGAATTCTCAGAGAGACTGATTTGAGTAATAATAAAATTCCGGTCTCCTATACAGCCAGCTCTGCATGAATTAAATTCTTTCTGTGTTGCAATTCCCCCATCTTGATGGCTCTGTCTAGGCAGCGGGCAAGGAGAACCCACTGGACAGTTACAGCACCACTTCAAGGCTTACCCGCCAGGGTAATCACATTCTAGGGTTGTGTTCAGGTGTCAAAACTGATGTAGTGGCCAGGCATGGTGGCTCACATCTGTAATCCTGGCATTTTGGGAGGCCAAGGCGGGCAGAAAATCTGGAGTCAGGGGTTCGAGACCAGCTTGACCAGCATAACGAAACCCCTTCTCTACTAAAAATACAAAAATTAGCCAGGCGCGGTGGCGCGTACCTGCAATGGCAGCTACTCGGGAGGCTGAGACAGGAGAATCGCTTGAACCCAGGAGGCAGAGCTTGCAGTGAACCAGAGATTGCACCATTGCACTCCAGCCTGAGTGACAGAGTGAGACTCTGTCTCAGAAAACAAAACAAAACAAAACAAAACAGACTAATGTTGTAAGACTCCTTAAAACGGGCCTGACAGATAAAATACAGGATGCCCAGTTAGATATGAATTTCAGACAAAGAACAAATGCTTTTTAGTACGAATATGCCCTAAATATTGCATGGGGCATACCCACTAGAATATGCATGGGACATACTTGCTTTTATTTGCTAAATCTGGCAATTATAGGAGAGAAAATAGTTCTTTCCCCACCGATTACTAGGTTCATGTTTGAAACTCCTATAATAAGAGATAGGTTAACAAGAGAAGAGTTTAACAAATTTATTTGAAATACGTTTTATGTGACGGGGGCTGGGTGCAGTGGCTCATACCTGTAATCCCAGCACTTTTGGAGGCTGAGGAAGGATGATTGCCTGAGCCCAGAAGTTCAAGACTAGCCTGCGTAACATAGTGAGACCCCCATCTCTACAAAAAGTTCAAAATGAGCTTGGTATGGTGGCGTGCACCTGTAGCTCCAGCTACTTGGGAGGCTAAGGTGGGAGGATTGCTTGGGAAGATCCTCAGTGGGAGGAGGTCAAAGTTGCAGTGAGCCGTGATCATACCACTGCACTCCAGCCTGGCTGACAGAGTGAGACCTTGTTTCAAACAAAACAAAACAAAACAAGTTTTATGTGACCCGGGAACCTTCAGAAATGAAGACCCAAAGAAACAGGGAAAACTGTGTATGCTTATGAACAGTCAAGCAGAAGTATGATTGGATAAAATGGTATAAGCTAATGGTTATAAACAGGAGGGAACTTAGCAAGGCCTGTTCGGATTCTTCTTGGTGTCTCTGTGTCTTCAGACGGGGACATTCCTTTCCTCCAGGTATATGGTGGGCCACCCTGGGGTGAGAGATTTACAACCTGTGTCAGAGGAGAAGGAACAAGGGGAAGAAAGTGAGGGAGAACTTCCTGCTTCTGTTGCCTTCTCAAATGCCAAGGTGCCCTGGTTTTGGGGTAGTGTGTGCTGAACTCCATCACAAGTCTACTTTAAGACTATGAATCTAGGCTTATACTTAGGCTGGTTTCTAGAACTGCAGGTACAGTAAGAGGCCTGTGGTTTATTCATGACAAAGGAATTTTTCTGAGAAAGACAGGCACTATTTATGATTTCCATACAGATAAAATATAAAACAGGCAAAGTTAAAACATATAATGTTTACAGATACGACACGTAAAGTAAGATGACAAAGAAAAGCAAGTAAATTGGTAACACAAAATTTAGGAGAGTGGTTACCTGGTGTGTGTGGGATATGTCATGAGGAAAAGAACACCAGGGGCTTCTAAGCTCTAGGGAAATGGCTAGGGAAATGGTGTGCATTTTATTTTTTGATGTAGTGTATTTCTATGCACTCTTTGTGTATATATTTTCTTTTTTTTTTTTTTTTTTTTAAAGGCTGGGTGCAGTGGCTTGCGCCTGTAATCCCAGCACTTTGGGAGGCTGAGGCAGGTGGATCACTTGAGGTCAGGAGTTCGAGACCAGCCTGGCTAACAGAGTGAAACCCTATCTCTACTAAAAATGCAAAAAAAATTTTAGCTCGGTGTGATGGTGCACGCCTGTAATACCAGCTACTCGGGAGGCTGAGGCAGAGAATCGCTTGAACCTGGGAGGTGGAGGTTGCCGTGAGTCGAGATCACGCCACTGCACTCCAGCCTGGACAACAGAGTGAGATTCCATCTCAAAAAAAAAAAAAAGGAAAAGAAAAAGAAAAAAAGAAAAGAAGCATTCCTAGATTCTGAATGACACAGACCAAGGTTGTAAACCTAGCTCTAGGATCTCTGAGCTTTCGTTTCTTTATCTATAGAATGGGACTAATAATACTTAGTTGGCAGCACTGTTGTGTGTTGTAAAAATAACATATGTAAAGAACATATATGCATCTAGGATGTCTTTAGGAAATGCTACTGTCAATCAAGTCTATTTAGGAGTGAAGTAGAGATCGTTCCAGAACTTCCGCATCCTACTAGGTAAGCCATGGTCAGATACTGTCTTTGCTTCTGTTGGCTGTTGCCTTCTTACCTAAACTCTTTCTTTTGTTAGTGTGTATTGAAATTGTGAAGAAATCACACTTCACAAAATTTTGAATGTTGAACTACTTCTTAAAAATAAAACTGTAGCCCTTTAAAACATAGATTTGTGAGTGAATGAGTGATGTTTGTAAAGAGAAGAGTCAAAAAGGAAAGTCAATTCCCTGTTAATGTTAAGTTCTAGCTTCAAAGCACAGGAGACATGCAGAGAAATCAATGAGGAAAAGTCTTTTGATTGGAACAGGCAATCATTTGCCATGGACATGCAGAAAGCAAATTATTTTCCTTAATTGTACACTCTCAGTCTCCCCACTGGAGAAAGAGATTTTTAGCAAACTTCTAAAATGTGATTTTTTTTTTTTGCATTTTCCCGTGTTCTGTATATTTCTATACAGAATTACTAATATACTTAAGTCTTTTGGCTATAAAAAAGAGAACCAACTTCCCTTGGCTGAAGAATTCACTTTAAGCCATAATTTAATGTTAAACAAAGTCTTTAAAAAAATAAGGTAAAGGGAAACTTCAAATTAAGAATGCTAATTGAAGAATTTTTCATTTAAGTATTCAGAATTGGCTGAAAGGAGGATTCACTATGTCAATTTAGAAGGCAATATTCTATAAAAGTTCATTTTTATACATTTTGCATCAAGTTAAAATATCCTGAGAGTAAAATGTTCAAACTCACTAGTAATACAATAGCATAAATCAAAATAATATTGAGAAATCATTTCACCCTCAAAAATATGAACCCTCAGTGCTGCCACAGGTATGGTGTACAGTGAAGTGGCCTTTCTTGCACTTTGCTAGTGGAGTGTAAACTGGGACAATCTGGAAAGCAGTTTGTTAGTATCTATTAAGAGCTCTAAACATGTCTAGATTCTTTGATCTTGTAACTCTGCACTATTTCCTTAAAATCTCAGAGACGTAGCCTTGGTCAATAAGGAAACCACCCACCCTTCATCAGAGGTCTGGGTTCCAGTTCATAGAATAAATGTGTGTGCATGTGATCATTATATTTTCTGATAATGGTGGAAAAGTGAGCTATCTAAACGTTCATCAACAGGGGAATGGTGAGGTAACTTAGTGTGCACTCATGCTGCGGCAGATGCACCCATTACAAGTACATTTACCAAGATGTTAATGAAAAGATAAAATGCTTACAAGTTTACATTAGATGAAAAAAGCAGTATGAAAATGGCACAAAATTATCTCAACTATGCAAAATACACACTTATAAAAATATTGGAATAAGAAATCAAACTACTAACAAGTAGTAATTTTAGGATTGAGGGATTGTGATTCTTATTTCCTTCTTTACGTTTTCCCATTTTCCAAATTTTCTACAATGAGCAATATTACCGTTATAATAAGAACAAAAAATATTTTAAAAAATTCTGAGGCAGTGGCATATTTCTCTATTGGTTATACACGAATTGACTCCTGTTCAGGGGAGAAAAAAAGCTGATGACACAGGTACAATATACCATTTCACTTCCTCAAGGCAGGGTTAAAATGGCATTTTCTCAACATGTGTTTGCTTCAAAGAGTGTGTGCAGCATACATTACCAGTAAGTTGCAGGATTTCACTCTATTTCTAGAACTCCAGTGCCTGAGTTAAACAAAAGTCATGTTTTTCACATTGGTATGTGAAATGACATACATCTCTAGTTCCTCGGGAGAGCATGCAGTTTGTGATGCTGATTATTTTCATGTGATGAAACCCATCTCTATCATTATTAGGCAGAAGGCGTAATGAAGTTGGCTGATTACAAAGGAAGGGAAAGCCGAGTGCTTCCAGCTCTCTGATGTTTTCTGGTGAGAGCCATCGTTTAGAGCAGTGTTATTTTGAAGCAATTTTACTGAGAACGGAATATGTTTATAGAACATTCATTGAGTTTATTGCTTAAGAGCTTTACATTTCATGATTTGGGCATTGGTCTCTCTCTCCAGGATTTCAGAGTGTGTCTTAATATGTTTAGTGTTGCTGTAACTGAACACCAGAGACTGAGTAGTTTATAAACATAAAAGGTTCTTTGACTCATCATTCTGGTGGCTGGAAAGTCCAAGATTGGGCATTGGTATCTGGTGAAAGCCTCAGGTTGCTTCAACTCACAGTGGAATGGAGCCAGTATGTGCAAAGAGATAGGGAGAGAGGAGGCAAGGGTTGGGGGTCGGGGGTACCAGGCTCTTTTTAACCATCAGATCTCATGGGACTTAACAGAATGAGAATTCACTCACCCTGAGGGAGGGCATTAATCTATCCATGAGGGATCTGCCTCCATGATCCAAACACCTCCCACCAGGCCCACTCCAACACTGCCACATTGGGGCTCAAATTTCAACATGAGCTTTAGAGGGGATAAACAGGCAGAGCATAGTATAGCATGGTGGGAATAGGATAAAGCAGGAATCCATTGTTACATTTTACTTACAATCAATGTTCTAAGTCTTCTTGGTTAGATTCTTCTTTAAATATATATAATTCTTAAATTGAAAGGGTCAGTTCTAGAGTGACATTGCATATATTGTTGTTTACAATGCAATGCTCTTTGCAAAAACAGGTTTAGGTTAAAGGAAGGCCAGTGGCCAGGCTGACTGGCAACAAAGGAAAGGCCATAAAAACTTGAACTTTACAAAGTTGTTCTTCACCATTTTGCTGTGTGGTATTTATTATTCCAAAAACTAAGGAACAGCGATATTCATTGAAATGTTCATAAAGTCATCAAGTTTATATACCTCCTCTTAAATATATCATTTGAGAGGTGGGAGGATCGCTTGAGCCCAGGAGTTCAAGACCATCCTGGGCAACATAGCGAGACCCCATCTCTAAATTTTAAAAAGTAAAAATAAAAATATCATTTGATCCTGGAAGTCTCACAGATTATAAAGGAAATATTTAAATAAGCCTCTTCAGGTTACTTGAAAAACTCTTCAGCTTAGCTTAGCTGAAATGAACTGAGTATTGTTTCATGTTGGAGAATAGTAATTTGTTTGCTAATATATAATATTATGTATATACTACTGTTTTATGAATTAATTGTTTCATGGATGTTGGTTTATATCCCCAACTAGATTAAACACTGCTGTGGGCAGGAGCTGTGTCTTATATTCCTTTTATATGCCCCATGGCATCAAACACAATGCTGAAAATAAGGGTGCATTTGGAAAGAAGCAGGAAAACATAAAACTAGTGAGACAGAAAGCACCTGAAAATAAAAATCTGAAATGAGACTAGGGATGCAACAGCCTAAAAGAACAATCTAGGGCTGGACTTTAAGGTCTGAGGTCCGGAGACCCTGCAACACATCCCCTTTCAAAAGAAGAAGCTGTTGCATGCGGGGCTCTGTTGGACTTTCAGAAGGATTTTTGCTGGGCATGACCCCTCACATTAAGTGAGGCTTTAAAAAATTTTTGTACTGATGCATTCATATTTGAAATGCAGTCTAATGTTCTTATTGAGTATATAAAAAGGAAATAGCCCTATTTTGTGTTCTTAATCCCTTGGAGCTTTTTAATTTTTTAACTTGATCAAATCAACTAAGTGCAGAGATGCTATGAGCTGCCTTACAAAGCACTCAAATGATTTATGGCATCACTTCCCAAGTATTTGTAAAGGATTATTTCAGAAATAATCAATTATATCTTTCTCTCTCTCTCTCTCTTTTTTTTTTTTTTTTTGAGATGGCGTTTCGCTCTGTCACCCAGGCTGCAGTGCAGTAGTGCAATCTTGGTTCACTGTAACCTCTGCCTCCTGGGTTCACGCCATTCTCGTGCCTCAGCCTCCTGAGTAGCTGGGACTACAGGCACCCACAACCACGCCTGGTTTTAGTAGAGATGGGGTTTCATCCTGTTAGCCAGGATGGTCTCGATCTCCTGACCTCGTGATCTGCCCTCCTCAGCCTCCCAAAGTGTTAGGATTACAGGCATGAACCACTGTGCCCCGCCTCAATTATATCTTACATTATCACCCACAAAAATCATCATCTTTAGCTACCATTACATGTGGACCAAAAGAGTGAACATCTTAAAATTCCTCCAGAATAAATAATCTGTGCTAACTCTCATCATTTCCTCAGGCAAGGTTTCGCTTTGCTAGGTCTTAAAGTTTGAATCTGGCCGGACACAGTGGTGTATGCCTGTAATCTCAGCACTTTGGGAGGCCTAGGCTGGTGGATCCCTTGAGTCCAGGAGTTTGAGACCAGTTGAGGCAACATGGTGAAACCCTGTCTGTAAAAAAATGCAAAAATTAGCTAGGTGTGGTGGTGCACACCTGTAGTCCCAGCTACTTGGGAGGCTGGGCTGAGAGGATTACTTGAGCTCAGAAAGTCAAGGCTGCAGTGAGGCATGGTCACACCACTGGGCAACTGAGCAAGACCCTGTGTCAAAAAAAAAAGTTTGAATCCAATAGCATGAAACTTTTTGCTGCTGTTATTTAGTTAATAGTTTATTTGATAAGTATACTCCATGAAAGGCATTCCAAATGGATTTTGGGGATAAACTTCTTCATGTTTATGGACATAAGCATGAACAGAAGGAAGGAAACAATCGTGAATGATACATTTTACTATAATCATGTATATGTAGACTACAACACATCAAACTATGTCTTATGTTAAGAAAGACAGTTGGAATTTAAGTGCTTCCAGTGTGTTATTTGTTAAGCTAGTGTCTCTCAGCTTTGAACCTAGAGTTCCATATCCTGTTTTGTGATGCAGGCACTCTGCAAACCTTTCTCTTTGTTGGCTGGTTTCTTTAGGCTCTGCCAATTGGGCACTAGAGAGAGACTGTGGGGTTGGAGGGGGAAGACAAGGTGCTGTCTTTTCTGTTTGCGTCGGAGTCACCTCAGCTATACTACTTCACTTGGCAGCAGCAGTTCCCTCCAGAAGCAGCGTGATCCCAATTTGCTGACTTACTAAAACATAGAACACCAGCCTTATCATGCCCTCCCAGAGATGTGGCCTCAGTGAACAGGGAACCCCCTCCCTTCCTTACAGGTCTGGGTCTCAGCTCCCAATGACCCTCTCCCAGATTTCTGAAGCACCAGCATTATCTGAGCAATGGTCGCTCATCAGAGGTCTGACTTCCAGTCTGTAGGGACCCATTCTTCAAGCCTGTGAGTTTCAATAATTCCAACCTTTTTCTTTAGTTCCTCAGTCCTAGTGGGGATAGCTGTATCCTATGGATGTGGTAAGGCGTCTCTGAGATACCTTACTGTTCCTTTATTGCCTTTTTAGTTGTTCCATATCTGGCTAGCAAGTCTTGATATTATATTCTCTCTGTTAAACTAACTGGGGTGGTTTCTGTCTTCTTACTGGATCCTGACCAATACAGCTTCCTCAAACAATAAGATTGGAGGGAAAATGTTAATGTTCATAAAATGCACGTGGCTGGTTGCTGAAAATTTTGGGCAGATAAGAGGGAGAAATTACTTTTTTAGTCACAGATCTGGGAGCTTTCCTAATAGTCCAGTGGACCAGGCTATATAGAAATAAATTTAAAAGTACACATATTAAAAAAATATGTATTTTTTTCCTTTGTTGCCTAAAAGTTTCTTGTAGAACCTGTCATTCCTAAAAATCATGTGATGCATCTAGACATTCTATAAGATTCTTTTCTTTTTTTGTGTTATAGATGGAGTCTTGCTCTGTCACGCAGGCTAAAGTTCAGTGGCACAATCATAGCTCACTGTAGCCTCGAACTCCTGGGCTCAAGTGATCCTCCTGCCTCAAGTGATCCTCCTGCCTCAGCCTCCCAAAGAGCTGGGATTACAGGTGCCAGCCACCACAGCTAGGTTAAGCATTCTGTATGTCTTCTTAAAGAAATCTTTGCCAAACTCAAGATCACTAAATTATCCTATCTATTGTATTCCCTTAGAAATTTTATAGTTTTGGCTCTTAACATTTAAGGATTCATTTTGAGTCAAATTTAGTGTATATTGTAAGACAAAGATTTGTTTTGTTTTTATTTTTTGTTTTTGTTTGTTTGTTTGTTTTTTGTAAATGACGCTATAATTCTTTCAGAATCATTTGTTGGAAAGATCGTCTCTACCCCATTGAATTGCCTTGGCATCTTTGTCAAAAGTCTACTGGTTCCATGTGTGTGTATTTTATTTCTAGAGTCTCTATTCTGTTCCGTTGATTTATATGTCTCTCTTGATACCAATACGACACTATTTTGATTACTGTAGCTTAACAGGAAGTCTTGAAATCAGGTAGTAAGTTCTTCAATTTCTTTTTTAAAATTGCTTTGGCTACTCTAGTTTCCTTGCATCTCCACATCAATTTTAAAACTAGCTTGTCACGTTTATAAAAATAAAGTCTGTTGGGATTTTAATGGGAATTTCCTTAGTTCTACACACCAATTTGGGTGATAGCAATAAATGTTTTATGATTTGTAACATCAAAATACATAGATCTATCTTGTGGTTTGAATGAATTTTACCATACATGATTTTGTGACACCATGTATTGGTCATTTGCAAAATATCAGATCACTGACTCATGCAGAACTTCCAAATGTTTACAAATTATATTATATTATATATTTAAAAATCATATTCATTAATATCACTATCTATCTCATTGGAATAGTCTTTAAGTATCAGGGAGCTTTCAAGCTCACAGTGGCACATACATGTTTCTAAAAATTCTGACTTTTGCATGGAAAGCTCTAATTTTATCATTGGCCATATATGCTTTCAGTTGTTTTCCTTAAAGTGTCAGCCTCACTTTTGGTTCCTTTTACAGAAAAAAATCTGCCAAAAACCCAAGTATGAATCTTAGTTTGTCTGTCAGTTGCTCTTAAAAAAAATGATGTTAAAAGACAGGGATTGTCAGAGTAGATCAAGAAACAAGACCCAATTATATGTTGCCTACAAGAAACTCCCTTTCACAATGGGACCAATTTGAGGGTAGAGGGTGGTAGGAGGGTGAGGACTGAAAAACTACCTTTTGGATACTATGCTGATTACCTGAGTGACAAAATTGTCTGTACACCAATCCCCAAAGACATGAAATTTACCCACGTAACAAACCTGCACGTGTCACCCTTGAAACTAAAAGTTGGAAAGGAAAAAAAACCTCATGTTAAATATAAAGGCACATATGGATTAAAAGTGAAAGGATGGAGAAATATATACCATGCTAACACTAATCAAAAGAGAGCAGGAGTAGCTATATTCACTTTAGACAGAGTGGGCTTCAGGCCAAGGAAAGGTAGTGGGGATAAAGAGACATAAGAACCCTTAATTGTGTATGTCCCTTACAACAGAGCATGAAAATATTTGACACAGTAACTGATAGAATTGTAAGGATCCATCATTATATTTGGAGACTTTAAACAACCTTTATTGGTAATTAATAGATTCAGCTAGCAGAAAATCAAATAAAAATGGTGTTCTATGAAACAAAACCAAACAATGGTTAGCACAGCTGGCAACTCAAACACAGATGCTTTGTCTTGAGACAACCATTGTGTCGCTGACCCAGGAACAACATGGGTTTGAACTGAGCAGGTCCACTTATGCACAGATTTTTTTTCCATAAATATATTGAAAATTGTTTTGGAGATTTGCAATAATTTGAAAAAACTCACAGACAAACCAAGTAGCCTAGAAATATCAAAAAATTAAGAAAAACGTATGCCATAAATGCATAAAATATATGTAGATACTAGTTTATCATTTACATCATAAAATATACACAAATTAGTGATAAAAAGTTAAAATGTATCAAAAGTTATAAACACAAACACTTACAGACCATATGTGTTCCCATTCCCAGTCAACAGAAATGTAAACAAAAGCAGTAAAGATGTAGTGTTAAATCATAACTGCATAAAATTAACTGTACTATATACCATACTACTGTAATAATTTTGTAGCCACCTCCTGTTGCTATTCAGTGAGCACAAGTGTTGTGAGTATCCACTTAAAATGCCACAAGAGCAGTTTGTCTCTCTGGTAAATTTCGTATCACAGTAAAAAGTGGTCTCTCGTTCTTACATATTTTTCATCATGTGTAGTGCAATACCATAAACCTTGAATAACATTATGGGACTCATATGAACTGCCACCAGTAATGCTGGAAGTGCTCCCAAGAGAAGCAGAGAAAAGTCATGATATTAAAAGAAAAAGTGGGATGTTTCTGCCAGGCGTGGTGGCTCACACCTGTAATCCCAGCACTTTGGGAGGCCAACGGGGGTGGATCACCGGAGGTCGGGAGTTCAAGACCAGCCTGGCCAACATGGTGAAACCCCATCTCTACTAAAAATACAAAAATTAGCCGGGCATGGTGGCATGCCCCTGTAGTTCCAGCTATTTGGGAGGCTGAGGCAGGGGAATCACTTGAACCCAGGAGGCAGAGGTTGCGGTGAGCCAAGATCATGCCACTGCACTCCAGTTTGAGTGACAGAGTGAGACTCAGTCTCAAAAAAAAAAAAAAAAAAGGAAAGAAAGAAAAGAAATGTGGGATCATGTGTGCCATGGTCTGAGGTCTGCAGCTGTGGCTGCCCACCATTTCAAGATAAATGAATCCAGTGTTCATTGTAAAAAAAAAAAAAAAAAAAATAGGAAAGGACATTCATAACAGTGTCACTGCAGTTACACCAGCAGGCATGAAAACATTGCAGTTTTTGCAAATATCTTGTTCCCTGTATTAAAAATGCAGCTTTTATGTGGGTGCAGGATTTCTATAAGAAACACATACCTAAAGACCCTAATATGATTTGAGAAAAATCAAAGTCATTATATAACAACTTAAAGCAAAGGGAAGATGAAAGATCTAACCCTGAAGAATTGAATGCTGGTAAAGGATGGTTTGATAATTTTAGGAAGAGGTTTAGCTTAAAAAATGTCAAGATAACAGAGAAGCAGCTTTTGTCTAGCAAGATGAGCAACAGATGAGTTCCCAGATGCCATTAAGAAAACCAGTGAAGAGAAAAGTTATCTGCCTGAATAGGTTTTTAGTGCCAACAAAAGTGCCCTATTATGGAAAAAATATAACACAAAGGACATTTATTAGTAAGGAAGGGCAATCTGAGCACCAGGATTTAAGGCAGGAAGGGATAGGACAACTGTGCTGTTCTGTGCAAATTCAGATAGGTTGATGATCAGGACGGTGCTTATCCATAAAGCTGCCAACCCCAGAGGCTTACAAGAAATGCTTTGTACCTGAAGTCAGAAAGTACCTTGCCAGTAAGGAACAGCCTTTTAAGTTCTTTTGATATTGGACAATGCCCTTGGACACCCAGAACCCCATGAGTTCAACACTGAAGGTGTCGAACTTGCCCCAAACCCAGCGTCTCTAATTCAGTCTCTAGATCAGGGGTTCGTCAGGACCTTCAAGCCTCATTACACATGGTATTCTATGGAAAGGATTGCCAAATGCTATAAAAGAGAACCTCACCAGAGAGAACATCATAAAAGTCTGAAAGGATTACACCACTGAAGACACCATTGTTGTTACAGAAAAAGCCATGAAGGCCATCAAGCTCGTAGTAATAAGCTCCTGATGGAGAAAACTATTTACAGCTGTTGTACATAACTTCACAGGCTTAAAAAGAGAGCCAATCAAGGAAATCATGAAAAAGATTGTGGATTTGGCAGAAAAGATGGGGCCTAGGGAGCATGAAGGGTTTCAAGATACAGATCTTGGAGAAATTAAGAGCTAATAAATACCATGCCAGAGGAATTAAAAGAAAATGAAGATGGAGATGAGTGCTTTTGAACCAGTGCCAGACAACGAGGAAGAAGATGTAGAAGAAACAGTGCCAGAAAACAAATTGACATTAGACGTCTGCTAGACGAGTTCAAATTATCCTGGACTGCTTTTGACTTCTTTTATGACATGGGCCCTTCTATGTTATATGCACTGAAACTAAAACAAATGGTGGAATAATTGGTACCATATAGAAATATTTTTTAGAGAAATGAAAAAGTAAAAAGTCAGACAGAAGGAATGATGTAGTACTGTAAAGTTCTGTAAAGTTATACCAAGTGTGCCTATCTTCCCTCTCCTTCCACCTCCTCCACCTCTTCCGCCTCTGCCACTCCTCCTCTCCCTCCTCCTCCTCAGCCTACTCAACATGAAGACAATGAGAATGAAGACCTTTATGATGATCCACTTCCACTTAATAAACCGTAGACTCCCCTAAAACTTAAGTACTAATAGCCTACTGTGGACTGGAAGCCTTACCAATGACATAAACAGTTCATTAACACATTTTTTTAAAAGTTATATGTATTACATACTGTATTCTCACAATAAGGTTAAGCTAGAGAAAAAGCAAATGTTATTAAGGTGGTTCATCCCTGTAATGCCAACACTTTGGTAGGCTGAGGCGGAGGATGGCTTGAGTCCAGGAGTTCAAGACCAGCCTGGGCAATATAGTGAGACTCTATCTCTACAAAAAACAACAAACAAAAACAAAACAAAATGGAACAACTTATATGTGGATTTTTGACTGTGTAGGGAAAACCCTGCGTTGTAGTTTGGTAGGCAGCAGAAGTTGCTTTGTGTGTGCTTCCCATTTCATCATGTAGAATAATCAAAAAGTCGTGGATTTAAAGGTTGAGATTAAATAAAATCAATAATCATTACTGCTGCAAGGACATTAAGTACAACTGTTTTTTCTCAGCATTATTATTTTTAGTTTTTTGCAAGTGTGTAATGGTAAGAAATACAGTGACTACTAGTGTAGTTTGGTGCCCTGCCTTGATTTGTGTTAAGATGACTTTAGCTTTACTCACCGTTGCTTTTGCATTATCATCAGCAACGTTAATACAGTGGATAAGGCAAATAACACGTTAGTATTATTATAAATACATTTTTGACTTTGCAGACCCTTTGTAATAGTTTCAGGGAACTCTCCTAGAGCTCCATGAATCACACTTTAAGAACCACTGCTTTGGCCAGGCGTGGTGGCTCACGCCTGTAATCCCAGCACTTTGGGAGGCTGAGGTGGGCAGATCACTTGAGGTCACTTGAGATCGTGAATTCAAGCCATGAAAGTCATCAAGCCCATAATAATAAACTCCTGATGGGTAAAACTATGTATAATTTTTGTGCATAACTTCACAGGCTTAACAACAGAGCCAATCAAGGGAATCATGACACTGCCCATGCCTGGGCAGCATGGCAAAACCCTGTCTCTACTAAAAATACAAAAAATGAGCCTGGCACGGTGGCATGCACCTGTAGTCCCAGCTACTCTGGAGGCTGAGGTACTGGAATCACTTGAACCTGGGAGGCAGAGGTTGCAGTGAGCCCAGATCATGCCACTGCACTCCAGCCTGGGCGACAGAGCAAAACCTTGTCAAAAAAAAAAAAAAAAAAAAAAGAAGAAGAACCACTACTTTAGGAGCACAAAAGGGCATTTACTACAACCTGCAAGAATTCTGGAGGCTGTGTTGAGAGAGGGAGGCCTGAGCTGAAGCTCTATGGACACATATGTAAGAAAGGATTGGCTGTCTAGACAAAGAGAACAGCAAGAGCAAAGCACAAGGTGTGAACAGGGCTCCCTTCCTTGGTTTTGGTTAAACAAAAGATGCAGTGAGGGCAAGGGCAGGAACTGAGATGCCAAGAGATCCAGAGGGCCTTGGATGCATCAAAGAAGCTGAGACTTTTTATCCTTCAGGTGATGGGGAACTTTTGAAGATTTCAGAGCATGGGAGCGACAGAATTAGAGTCGTCTGTTAGCTCTAGCACTCTTAAAAGGATATGTTGAATGGATTTTGGAGGTTTGCATTGGAAAAAAGGAACTCGGTTAGAAGCCTGTGCAAAGTAAGAGATGATTTAATAGAACAGATGGTCAACTAATTAAGCACTCAAAACCCCCATCCATTAATTCAGTCAGAGTATTCTAACTGATGCACAGTTAGACTCAGGGGACACAACTTGACATCACAGTTAATCCATGGATGCAGACTCAAATGACAAAATGAAAGAAGTCTTAAAGATCATGTTTCTATTATTTGTGTCCTTCTAGACCCTCAAAATAAAATTCCCATGGCCCCTGCTCAGCTTAATCATTTCCTACAATGATTAGAAAACCGAGAGCAAAGAACAGGGGTAGGAAAGGGTCTGCAAGCTATGTTTGTTTTTCACAAGAGCATAATTGGTATAGTACTATAGAGATCTGAGATCATAGAATCAGTTAATTTTTAGGGATTAACTATTCTGTGTATGTGCATGCATGCATATGTGTCCATATATTTACAGTCATATGCCACACAATGATGTTTCCGTTAACAGCAGACCACATATATGACAGTGGTCCCATAAGATTATAAGACCTTATTTTTGCTGTATCTTTTCTATGTTTAGATTCCTAAATCCTTACCCTTGTGTCACAATTGTCTACAGTATTTAGTTGAGTAACATGCTATACAGGTTTGTAGCTTAGGGGCAATAGGCTACACCATCTAGCCTAGGTGTGTAGTACACTACACCATCTAGGTTTGTGTAAGTACACTTGATGTTCACACAACAACAAAATTACCTAACAACACATTTCACAGAAAGTATCCCCATTGTTAAGCAACATGTAACTGAATTTACAGATTCCGACATTGAACTATGCTGCTACAGCCCAATCTAAATCTCCATTAACTCTTTTTTTTTTTTTTTTGAGATGGAGTCTTGCTCTGTCGCCCAGGCTGGAGTGCAGTGGCCGGATCTCAGCTCACTGCAAGCTCTGCCTCCCGGGTTTATGCCGTTCTCCTGCCTCAGCCTCCCGAGTAGCTGGGACTACAGGCGCCCGCCACCTCGCCCGGCTAGCTTTTTGTATTTTTTAGTAGAGACGGGGTTTCACCGTGTTAGCCAGGATGGTCTCGATCTCCTGACCTCGTGATCCGCCCGTCTCAGCCTCCCAAAGTGCTGGGATTACAGGCTGGAGCCACCGCGCCCGGCCTTTTTTTTTTTTTTTGAGACAGAATTTTGCTCTTGTCACCAAGGCTGGAGTGCAATGGCACCATCTCAGCACACTGCAACCTCTGACTTCTGGTTTCAAGCGATTCTCCTGCCTCAGCCTCCCGAGTAGCCGGGATTACAGGTGACCGCCATGACGCCTGGCTAATTTTTTGTATTTTTAGTAGAGATGGGGTTTCGCCATGTTGGGCAGGCTGGTCTTGAACTCTGACCTCAGGTGATCTGCCCACCTTGGCCTCCCAAAGTGCTGGGATTACAGGCATGAGCAACGATCCCTGGCCTCCATCAACTCTTGTCTGGACTCCTGTGATGACCCCTAACTAGTCTCCTTGCTTCCTACCCTTCTTCAATCCATTTTATGTACAGCATCTACAGTGATCTTTTAAAAATATAAATCAGATCATATAATATGTCTGCTTTTAATCCTCCAGTGACTGCCTATTCGACTTAGAAAAAAATCCAAAATCCTTATGCTGTTGTGCAAAGCTTTACATAACTGGACCTGCCTGCCTGCCTCTCTGACCTCTTCTATCATTGCTTGCCTTGCTCCACAAAGTCTAGTCATGCCAACCTTGGTGTGTTCCTATCTCGGTGCCTTTGCACTAGCTATCGTTGCTGTAAGGGATACTATTTCTCCAGAGCCTCACATGAATTTTAGGTTCTATCAAATTATGAGGAACCCCTAGGGTAGCCTCTCTGTCAACCCCCACCTCCTTCTCTGCTTCCTGTTCCTCATAGTCTAGCTGGAGCAGCACCTGGAACATTGCCTGGTATGCAATAGGTTCTCAATCAGTATTTGTGGGATAAATGAATGGAAGGATCATAGGTACATTTTCTCTTCTTGTTGTTACTTTTAATGGTTTTCACAAAACTCTAAGAGCAAATAATTTCAAGTTTAGAATTAGTTTAGCACCATCTTTTGAGTGCCAGTTAGCCTGCTGGTTCCCCTCCCCTTCCTGTTCCCCACCTTCCTCTTCCCTTCCCCTCCCCCTCCTTTCCTCTCCTTCCTTTCCTTCCCCTCCCTCCCTCCCTCCCTCCCTCCCTCCCTCCCTCCCTTCCTTCCTTCCTTCCTTCCTTCCTTCCTTCCTTCCTTCCTTCCTTCCTTCCTTCCTTCCTTCCTTCCTTCCTATTGGTCAGGGTTTTATTCCTTCTAAAATCATGTAGTAGAAATTAAAATTACTTAGAAAGGACGTAGATGGCTTTCCTTTAACTAGTGTTATAGGATGAAATGTGTCTATCCCCAAATTCACATGGTGAAGTCCTAACTCTCAGTACCTCAGAATGTGGCTTTATTTTAAAATAAGATTGTTGCAGATATAATTGGTTAAGATGAGGTCATAGTGGAGTAGGTTGAGCCCCTAATCCAATATGACTGGTGTTCTTATAAAAAAGAGGGACATTTGGACACAGACACACACACAGGGTGGGGGTGCCATGTGGAGATGAAGGCAGACATTGGGGTGATGCACCTAGAAGCCAAGAAACATCAAAGATTGCCACCAAACCACCAGAAGCTATGGGGGAGGCATGAAATAGATTCTTCTTCACAGCCTCAGAAGAAAGTAACTGCTGACACTTCGATTTTGGACTTCTGATTTCTAGAACTGTGAGACAATAAATTGTTGTTGTTTAAACCATCCACTTATCAGTATGCTGTTATAAAAGCCCTGGGAAACTAATACAACCTGTTAGAGGCATCAGTTATGGTCATAGAGCAAGAGAATTCACCCGTATGTTTACGAGATAGCAATGTTTCCCTCTTTCTTTTTTTTTTGTTTTTGAGATAGGGCTTCACTCCTGTCACCCCGGCTGGAGTGCAGTGGTGCAATCTTGGCTCACTGCAACCTCCACCTCCTGGGCTGAATCAATTCTCCTGCCTCAGCCTCCTAAGTAGCTGGGACCACAGGCATGCACCACCACACTTGGCTAATTTTCGTATTTTTTTTGTAGAGACTGGGTTTTACCATGTTGGGCTGGTGTCAAACTCCTGGTCTCAAGCGATCCGCCCACCTTGGCCTTCCAAAGTGCTGGGATTATAGGTGTGAGCTACCACATCTGGCCACATCAATGTCTCCCCCTTTAGAGAAAGATGGGAAGAATAAATCATAAAAATCTTGCAATCTGGGAGACACAAATATATAAACAAATTATTACAAAATATGACAAAAACCGTAATCAAGGCACAAAGTGCCATGAGAACACAGTGGCAGGGGCTGCTTTCTGTGCCCAAGGAAGTCAAGGAAAGTTTCAGAAAAAAGATGGCAGTTCATGTGGGTCATAAAGGATGAGGAGTTTTCTTTTTTTTTATGAGACAGAGTCTCCTTCTGCCACCCAGGCTGGAGTGTAGAGGCGCCATCATAGCTCACTGCAGCCTTGGCTTCCCAGGCTCAGTGATCCTCTCACCTTAGCCTCCCACGTAGCTGGGACTACAGGCTCCTGCAACCACACCCAGCTAATTTTTTTTACTTTTTGTAGAGACAAGGTCTTGCTATGTTGCCCAGGCTAGTCTCAAACTCCTGGGCTTAAGTGATCCACCCGCCTTGCCTCCCAAGGTGTTGGGATTACAGGCATGAGCCACCACACCCAGCCAGGACGAGGAACTTTCTAAGTAGAGATGGAAAGAAAAGGCACCGCAGGCACATGGAACAGATTACAGAAAGCCACAGATGTATAGGAAAACATGTAGAGGGAAGTTAAGTATCATGTAGAAAACATCTTTTCCCTCCAGGTACCCACAAATCAAGAGTTTAGGTTTTCTAGTATTCCTCCAACCATTTTGAAACTATTAAAGCAGTAGGATCATTTTCCCCCTAAAAGAAATCTTATCTACCCCAATGTATAAAACAACCTGTTTGGGTGAGGAAGGCCTAGGAGTTTCTGCAGTGGTTCTTGACTTCTCTGTGTGAAGTGATGGGCCACTTTGGGAACCAGTGCTTTAAAAAAAAAAAAAAAAAACAATTTGAAAGCTGCTGGCTTTTACTCTTTTGAAGCAGATTTAGGTGGAAGCTGTGGGGGCTATGAAAATGACACAGTCAATTCTGCTGCAGGGAGCAGGAGTGACAGATGGGAATCCCCTCTAGCACTTGCTTGAGTCTACACTCCCCTGGGCTGCTCAACTAAGTGCCACAGGGCTGCTAATGCAGGGCTTCTCTGGGGGACTTCTCTGGTGGGCAACTTTGGCTCAAAGACTTCCCATCAACCTGGCTGAAATTTTCTTGGAACTGTGCTGCCACCTGAGACTGCCTATCCAGCACCCCTTGTTACATCCTTCTCATCCTTCCCAGCTCCCTTCACTTCCTGAAGCTCCCTCTCCTTTTTCCCTCCTTGGCATTTCCCTCAATAAATCTCCTGCCTGTCTAATCCAGACTTGGCATCTGCAGAGGACCTGATCTAAGGAAATTAAACAAGAGGTCTGTATTATCCCTACAATTGCGTATTTCCAGATTAGCTAACCTAAGAGTTCCAAAGTGCACTGATATTGTTGCGATACCAATAAAACCCAATAGGGAGGAGGAGAGGATTCAGAAAGGAACACCTAGGCATTCTGTTGTGTTCTCAAAGCTTGCAAATTGATCATGAATGACATCCAAAATCTAAGACTGGGCAGATGGAAATACTTGAACAGATATTAAATAGCCAAAGTAGAATTAAAGAATAGTTACTGGAGGCTGTTTTTACACCCACACAACCTGGCAGATCACTGTTGTACAGTCTTTGTTGCAAAAAATACTACAGAAATATGGTTCTTTGAAAACATCTTCTGTGCCTGTATAAATGACATAGGATGCGGAGGCATTTCTGCAAATAATATGTTTTCCTGTGCCAGTGTATAAATAGCTGTAGAGTATTGAGAGTAAGAGAAAGTTGCCAAGACTATTGCTACACTGACAAGAGAAGCAGCTGACTTGGAGCTTGCTCCATTATTTGCTGCTAAGCCTAAAGTTCAATGAGACTGAACACAAATGTTGTTTTCACATGACCAGATAAGAGGGCAGATGCTGCCATCTCTGACTACATAGAAAAGGCCAGAATAGGGCCTTTGCAATGTATCTGCCCTTTTGGTGAGGTTTCCCTTCCAGACAAGTGCTTTCCTTCTAGAGAAAAATGTTGCCTTTTAAAATGATGATCAAATTCAGGCCTCTACAGCTTTTAATGCCATAGCGTCCTGGTGATCTTCCTGGGCCGAACTGTACTCTCTTGACCAAAGATACCTCAGTTTTTCCTTTCTACCTTCAGGCAAGACTTACAAAAGGGAGAGAGGAATCTACAGAAAATAGAAAATCTAGGATGTCCTGGCATTCCCTGGAGATCTGAATCACTAAATATACAGAATCCCTGACATGCCCACAGTGGCCGTTGCTATCAGTTTGGACTTTGCCTGTGTCATTTACTATTGTCTGGATGTCTCCCCAAATTCTTTTTTTTGACATGTAATCCTCATTGTGGTAGTATTGAGAGGTGGGACCATTTGGGAAGAGAGTAAGTCACGAGGACTCTGCCTGCAGGAATGGGATTAGCAACCTTATAAAAGGGGCTGGAGGGAACCAGTTTAGGCCCCTTTTTTTCCCCCTCTGTTCCTTCTATCATGCGAGGGTGCAGTGTTCAAGATGCCTTCTTGGAAGGAGACACCAGGGCCCTCACAAGACACTGAACCTCCCTGTGGCTTGAACTCGTACTTCCCAGCCTCCAGAACTATGAGGAACGAAATTTCTGTTCTTGATATAATAAATTACCCAGTCTCAGGTATTTTGTTATAGCAGCACACTAATGGATGGAGACATCATTCCTTCATTTATACTTTAATTCATATAATAAACTTTTTTTTTTGTTAGTTTACTGTGTGTAGGCAAGATGCAGTGCACTGAGGATAGCAATGAACGTGACTGGCAAACACCCTTGCTCTCTGGTAGCACATGCTCGTGGTGGGAAGGAAGGTGGTAAATATACAACATAATGGAAATCTGAGCGATGAGAGGGAGTGATTGGGAGGAGAGTGGCTATTTTTGATAGGGTGGTCAGGGATGACCTGTCTGGAAGCTGGTCATGGGAAGACTATGGAGAATAGGTAAAATCAAGTGCAGACACTTAGTTGGATATGAACTTGGTCTCTCCATTGGAAAGAGGGTTGATAGGGCTGGATCATAGTGAGCACAAGAGTACAGTGGGAGATGAAGTCAGTGTGAAAGGCTGGGCCCAGTAAGGTAGGGCTTTACAGGCCCAGCATGGTTAGGAGTATGGGCTTATTCTAAGTGTAGGGGGGGGCGTTCACTGGAGTTGTTAGTTCTTTTGTTTTGTTTTTTGTTTGTTTTCAGATATAGATATTTTAAATGTGAGATGTTTCTGTCAAGGATCTGAGCGCTTATATTTTTTGAATCATCAATTGCCCTGGTTTGTTATGGGACTTGCTTCCTCTTAGAATGTGTCTTTGTGTCCTCAAAGTCTAGCACATCACTTACCTAGTGTGTGTGAGTGCTCAATAAGCACTGATTAAATGAAATTGTTATTGAGTATGAGAAGGACGAGGCTTTGGTTAAAAAATAATCAATGTGAAATACGAGTATTTAATAGGTTAGCAGAAGATGGAACCCAAAGGGAAGAAAGCAGAGAAGTTCTTATGTTATGACAAATTCCTAGTGAAGACATGTGAATTGACTACTAAAGTTAATGGAGGAGCTTCAGAATGCTGGGATTCAAAGTGAGACCCAGGAAACAGGCAGAGTTGTAAAAGTGTTTCAGTGACCTCAAGAATGTGTACCATATTTGTCTTCTCACTGGCTGTGATTTCGTCTCCTTACTGGGGAGGCAAAGGAACCTGAACCTCTCTCCCTGCTCTGGCTTATTAGAAGGCAAGGTGAACACTTGTCCTTCTTCATGGCCATCCAGTATCTGAAACCTTTTCCTATGTTTGGATTTTCCCACCTTGTGTCAGTGAAATACAGAATGTACCTTCTACTATAGAAACAGAAGGCTCAGGTACTTGCTTACTCAGTCTCCTCTGCGTACAGGTGTGAGTCATGGACTCCACTCATGAAATGAAGTCATGAAGTCAGGGAACCATAAGAAACTCTCCAGTGTCTCAGGATCAAAGGCAGCAGAATGATCAAGCTTGGTAGTAGCAGTGCCAGAGGGGCCAGAAGAGCCCAGTGTCCAGTTAGGTTGTTGCCTATGCAACTGTCTCTGAATGAGTACTTTTCCTGGCTGCCTAGCCACACACTTGACTCATCAGCCTTCTTAGTGATTCTGTGAGCTATGTGATAGTCATTCACAAATTCATTTTCTGCTTCAATCAGACAAAGTTTTTTTTTCCTAGTTTTTGAAATTAAGAACTCTGAATGATCCAGGAATTAGAACCAGAAATGGAATGGTTGCAGGCCATAGGGTCTTAGAGAAACATAGGATGTATATGGAAATGTGAGACTGTTGTTATCTGGCCTGATTGAGGTTGAAGGCAAAGACAATGCAGCTGGTGTGATTAAGGGTTCTTGTCATGATCTAGAGAACCAGTTAATCAAATTGTCACCTGTGTGCACCTAGACTGAATTGTCCATTGAAGGCAAAGCTTTGGGGAACCAAGAGATCAATTCTATTGAATAATATGAAGGACACAGGGAGTTCAATAACTATGAGATGAGATGGCTTCTCCTAATTGTAATGGGTAGCTTCAATAAAAAGAAAAACCTACTCAAATTCCTAACTTCTCAGTTCAAAGTATGTGCTAAAATCCAGAGGCTTCCCTGGGATCATTATAAGAACATCTTATCTTTTGCTGTTGAAATGTGGAGAAAGTCAAATACAAAATGCACACTTTTATCTCCAAAATTTCTGAATTAAAAAGAGTTGAATTCACATCCTCACGTGGTCTCTTAGGAGAAAGTTGAAGCACTGACTGTGGGGAGAGTGGGCCTGGAGAATTTGAATGGGAAGATATAGATGATTCATGTAGGCCATGGCCAGGCATGCCTCAATTAAACCTTGAGAAGACCCAGTTACCTAATTCAAAAATAGAATGCAGCAGTGTGTAATTGTGGAACATAGGAATTTTCTTATATAGTAATGAGATGGACACTTGAATGCAAATGTATTCCTCCATACTTCCAAGAGCGTAAGACAATATAAATGGCAGATCAAAAACCTTATTTCACGAGGGCTACTGAGACTACCAAACTTTTGGCAAATTTTAAAATTTTGTTCTTTTGTACTCCTGTTTGCTGGTTTAAAAATAAAACTGAATAACCATTATTACCAGTTTTCAAACATATACCAGCCTTCGTGGTCTAACCCAGTTTACTCAGAATATCCTGAATCTTGAATCCCCACTGAGTATCTTTGCTTTTTCTCTCTATCCCTGTAAGTGGCGGACATAGGGAGTTTGTTTTCATCTGGCAGAGTAAACAATATACTTTCCCCACAATGCTTTAGGGTTATGCCTGTTTTCTGACTTTATCTCAAATTTAGTACACGGAATGTGGAGCTGGTTCACTATACTAATCACATTGTATTGATAAACTTGGAAACAGGAAGCAACACGCAGACTAGGTGCCTCAGAGAATCCTGTGTATCAGAAGGTGGCAAATAAATCTCATGAAATTATGGGGCCTGTTACCTTAGTAAAATTCCAAGTGTGTGCGTGTGTGTGCGTGTGTGTGTGTGTAAGAGAGACAGAGACAGAGCATGCATGTGTGTGAGAGTGCCTGGGGAATGTTGGAATAGTTCCTACAAAATGAAGGAAAAGTAGCTGTCCATTGTGCTTCTTGCCACTGATAAAGAGAGAGACCATCTTTTATAGGTGTTTTTGAATTTTGGAAATAATATATACCACATTTGGATCCTATGGCAGACAACTACTAACTGTCTACCAATATGGATTTCTCCTTTTTAACAGAACCCCAAATCTGTTTGGGCAGCAGTATATCCAGTTAAAAATATTAGACTCCCTTGCAGCTAGGAATCAACAAGTATCAAAGTCTGGTTACCGTGACATGCTCTCTAGATTTCTGGAAAAGATGCCATCTCTTTTTGTCTCCCTCCCTTCTCCTATCTGGAGCTGGGGTAGCCATCCTGTGACCATGAACACGAAGAAATGAGCTGAGCACAAATCATAAGTGCAGGATGATAGAGCAGAAAGATAGAAGGATACTGACACACTGTTACAATCTACCTCCAGACTCCTTAGTATGAAACAAAAATCAACCTCTATTTGGTTAAACTATTATGCCTGGATTTGTTGCTCCTTATACAAAGGTATTATACGGGCTCATTTACTGGGTGACCAGCAAGGCTGTTAGCTTTGAGTGGGGCCCACAGCAAATCTCTCCAACTTGTCAAGGCGTTGATACAAAGCAGTTTTGCCCCTTGCCCCTTATTATCAGAGGATCCAATGAGGCTCAAAGTGCTTGTAGCAGAAAATATATTGTACGGACCCTTTGGAAAAATCTATTAGGAAAATTATGGGGAAGGTCCTTTGGGTTTTAAAGAAAGTGACATTCCACTGGGCAAGTAATAATTATGGAGAAAAAGCTTGTAACTTGATAATGAGTTCTGTTTCTGGGCTCTATTCCATTAGTCTGTCTATCTCTAAGCCAATACTAGACTGTCTTGGTTTTCTACACTTATTAAGTTCTTGTTATTTGGTGGAGCTATCCTTTCACTTTGTTCTTCAAGAGGATTTTAACTATTCTTGGCCCTTTGTGTTTTTATATAAATTTTAGAATCAACTTGTTGAGTTTCATTAAAAAAAAAAAAAGATCTGTTGGAGTTTTGACTGAGATTGCCCCAAATCTATTAAATTGGGGAGAACTGGCATGTGTATTCCAGTCTATGAGAATACTTTGTCTCTCTATTTGCATAGTTAAGTTCTCTAAAAAATGTTATAGTTTTCTCCATAATGATCTTGCATATTTTCTGGTAGATTACTCCTTGACATCTAATATTTTTAATGCTACTACAAATAAGAAATTAAAAATTGTTTATTTTCTAACTATTTGGTGGCTGGTATTTAGAAATAAGATTCATTATACAGACAATAATTTTGTATAAAGCAAATTTGCTAAACTCTCTAATTCTTATAATTTCTCTGTGGGTTCTTTCAATTTCTCTAGATATAATTTTCTTATGTGAAAAATAATGAAAGTCTTTTCTGACAATTCTTAAAACTTTCCCTTATAAATTAGCTGGGTGTGGGGGCGGGTGCCTGTAGTCCCAGCTACTCAAGAGGCTGAGGCAGGAGAACCGCTTGAACCCAGGAGGCGGAGGTTGCTGTGAGCGAGATTGCGCCACTGCACTCCGGCCTGGGTGACAGACAGAGTGAGACTCCGTCTCAAAACAGAACCAAAAACAAAAACACAACCAAAAAAACTTTCCCTTATTTAACCTGCTCTTACTAGGATCTGGATTAATGCTAATTAGAGAAGTATTACCAGAAATCTTCATTTTGTTTTTGATCTCAAAGGGAATGCTTTCAAAATTTTACCATTAAATATGAGGTTTTCTTTGTTCTCCTATATACCAAAAAGAGGTGTGTGTGTGTGTGCATGTACATGTATATTAAATGTAATAGATGTTGCCCAATTGCTATGAAATAATTAACATTTCTATCAATTAGCATTTTTGCCAGTGATAGGCATTATAATTCTTTAAAACATTTGCCATTCTGTTGGGAATAAAATGATATCTTATAATTTTATTTTAATTTGCATTTTCTCAATGGCTAGCAAGTTTTATCTTCTCATATGTTGCTGGCCATTTGAATTTGCCCTCTTATGAACAATCTCTTCATGTCCTTTGCCTAAGTTTTTGTTTGTTTATTTCTTACTTTTAATTTGAAATAAATTTTTGCATGGTATAAGTAACTTCATATGCCTTCTGAATTGTAAGTACTTGTTCAAGCTTATAAATCTTTACTTTTTTTTTTTTTTCCAAGATGGAGTTTCACTCTTGTTGCCCAGGCTGGGGTGCAATGGCGCGATCTCAGCTTGCTGCAACCTCTGACTCCTGGGTTCAAGTGATTCTCTTGTCTCAGCCTCCCGAGTAGCTGTGATTACAGGTATATGCTACCATGTCTGGCTAAGTTTGTATTTTCAGTAGAGACAGGGTTTCTCCATGTTGGTCAGGCTGGTCTCGAACTCCTGACCTCAGGTGATCCAGCTCAGCCTCCCGAAGTGCTGGGATTACAAGCATGAGCCACCGCACCTGGCCCTTATGTTTTTAAGCTATAAAATAGTTTTAAATTTGTGATAAAATCTCTATTTTTTCTTATGTGTCATCTATTTTTCCAATCTTGTCCAGATGTTGTCTCCTAAATTTTCTTGTAGAATTTTAAGTTTTTAATATTCTATATTTAAGTCTTTTAGCCATTTAGGCTGAAATTTATCTTCATATATGGTAAAACAAAGAGATCTAATTTAATTTTCTTCTACTTAGATTATTTGTATTACCACCATTTATTAAATAATGCATTATTTTCTCACTGAGTTAAAACATCATCCTTATCATATATTAAATTCTCGCATGTAACTGGACTTAACTTTCGGATCATCCTGTTAAATTTTGTGTTCAATGCCAATAAAATATTTATTAAAGCATATTATTGTATGTTCTTATAATTACTGAAGCATGTCCTCACCCCCTTCACTAACCTTCTTTTTCATATTTTTTCATGGTTATTCTGAGATACTTATCCCCTGGTATAAACTCTAAGATCATTTATTTAATTATTCTTTCCTCCTTTCTTCCCCTTTGCCAAGAAAGAACCCTGTTGGAATTCTAATTTGAATTTTATTAAGTTTACATATTAATTTGAGAGATTGACATTTTTATATTAACATTTTTTCCATCCAAAGTCATAGTTTGCTTTTCTATTTGTGCATATCTTAGTTTATATCAAGATTTTCATAATTTCCTATGCTCTGATTTTTAAAATTTATTCCTAAGCATTTTAAAGTTTTTACCTTTATTGTGAATGAATTTCTCTCATATCCATTTTTAAATTTATTTCCAGGACAGAGAAAGGTTACTAGTTTTTTTTATCCAGCCACCTTTTATCTTTTATCCAGCCACCTTACCTAGTTCTCTTGTTAAGCCCAATAATATTTTTGTAATAGATTCCCTTGGATTTTCTATTTCTACCTTTTCTTTTCCAACGTTTATGTTATTTCACTTTTTAATCTTTTTTCAATTGCTAAAATTCCCAAGACAATGTTAAATAATGCTAATCTAGTTTCTGATTTTAATAGATATAGTTATAGTCTTTTATCATTTAGTATAGTACTCAGTTTTATTTTTTGGCAATTAGTCTTTATTTTACATATTTCCTTCTATCTCTGTCTGACTTTGATTTTTTTTTTTTTTTTGAGACGGAGTCTCACTGTGTCTCCCAGGCTGGAGTGCAGTGGCGCAATCTCGGCTCACTGCAAGCTCCGCCCCCCGGGTTCACGCCATTCTCCCGCCTCAGCCTCCCGAGTAGCTGGGACTACAGGCGTCCGCTACCGCGCCCGGCTAGGTTTTTGTATTTTTAGTAGAGACGGGGTTTCACCGTGTTCGCCAGGATGGTCTCGATCTCCTGACCTTGTGATCCACCCGCCTCGGCCTCCCAAAGTGCTGGGATTACAGGCTTGAGCCACCGCGCCCGGCCTGACTTTGATTTTTTACAAAGATTAAGTGATACATTTTATCAAATGACCTTTTCCATCTATTGACATAAGCATTTGCCTTTTTCCCTTTAGTTTACTCATGTAATAATGTTAATAGACTTTTTGATACTCATTCACATGTTAATTTACATGGTAAGTCTTGATTTATTATTTTTAATTTTAAAATATACAGTTTTGTTTCTTTCAATATGTTGCTGAATTTATTTGTTAAGGTTTTATTTAGAATTCATAATTTCTGGATTTAGTCCTGTTATCTTTCTCCTCAAAAAAAGAATAATTTCTATACACATGAGATTAATCCCAAATTTTATTGTTTTGTAATAATTTTCCTGGTTTAGTAATAAAGTTATTTAGTTTTCATAATAAATTGGAGGAGTTTTCATCTTTTTATAAGGACTGGAATATTTTAGATGCCATTGGAATAACCTGTTATTAAGAGGTTAAAGCTCAGCTGTGAAATCTTCTGATGTGGGTGCTTTGTTTGTCCAGTGATAGATCTATAATTATTTTCCAATATCTGCTATGGTAACTGGTTCTTTTCAAGCTTTCTTCTTATTACTGGGTTTTCTAATTTTATTTTTGCTAGAAGATTGTTTCTCCTAGATTTAAAAATGTTTCATCAGAAAGCTGCATGTAATATTTATTTATAATATGTTTAATCTCTCCTGTGTCTATGGTTTTAGAGGTGTTTATCATTCCTTTCAAAGAAATAGCTTTTGCACTTATCTGTTTTTGTTTATTTTTATTTTTATAAATTTCTGCTTTTTCTTCTCTATTGAATCATTCTAGTTTTTTAAACTTTTTAAATATAATTTGGAAAATTTCTTAAGATCCAAATAATCTATTAATAAGTTTTTTTGTTGGTCAAATCCACCAAGATTAATTTTTATTGTTTACAACTAGAATCCATAGTTCTAGTTGTCAAAAAGTGTCTAAGTAGGATGAAAGGTCTAATACATGAAGAAAGCCAGGAAGAAAACTTCATAAGCGAAGTGAAAAATTCTACTGGTGTAAATGTATCAAGGAGGTGAAAGGCAAGAAGAAAGTATGCTTTATCTTTTGGGGCAATGTTTCTCCACTTAGAAAAAATTATTATTTCCCCTTAAGGAGAAAAATTAAATCAATGAATTACTGAAGTTTAAAATTAAATGCAATTTCTCTCCAACAACAGAAATTAAATACTAAGGAATAAGATGTTTTCAGATAGGGTTGAGCTTCGGGGGATTCCCAAACTTTTATAAAAATCTACATTTTTTCCCCCTATTCTTCCCTCCCCACCAAGAACAATTTTTTCCTCTTGGAGGCAATGTTACCTCCGCTGAGAATTCATGCTTCGAGGTATAGGTATAAGACATAAGGAAACTTTGCCCCATAGTGGGTTATTTCAGATATCCAGAAAGAGAGTAATACTTAAGGTTCTGGAGAAACTTAAAGATTCTTCAGCACTAGCAGATTTGAGAAATCCTCTTCAGACCCCCACAAGAATAAATAAGGTCTCTGGTGTTTGCTAATAGGTCTGGAGGCAACCAAATGTAGATCTGTGTTCAACAGAGGTTGGGGTGTTTATCTGAGACTTAATGGAAAGCCAATAGAGACTCAGATGGAGTAACTTGACCATTAGAAGTAATGTGGAATATATCTTCAACAACTCTGATGCCCTTGCTAGGAAACTAAAGAAGTTAATGGATCACAGGTGGTGGTTACATTTCTTTCTTTCTTTTTTTTTTCTTTTTCATTGAAGGTCTTGAATGTGCATAATATATGAAGATGTTGGAAGTAAACGTTTGCCATAGAAATGGTATAAAAGAGTAAGATTTAACTTTGTGTATGGAGTTTGGCTTTTGAACACCAATAATTTATTTGGCTGGTGGTTATGGCTGATAAAGTAATGTCATGAAATTTGAGGTGTGAGAACCAAAAATCTACAATTATGAATATGGCAAAGGAAGACTAGTAGTAAAAGAAGTTTCTGTAACTCCAATAAGGAAACAAGAGATGTTTTGGGGAGATATTTACACCCTCCTGTGTATACCAATACACACAGTAAAGACAAAAAAAGTGAGCTTGAAATTCAACCACTACGTAAAATTCTATTTTACCAACACTACTAAATTTAACAGGTATATTTGTAAAGAGGTCATATTAGTCTGTTCTCATGCTGCTAATAAAGACATACCCGAGACTGGGTAATTTATAAAGGAAAGAGGTTTAATTGACTCACAGTTCATCATGGCTGGGGAGGCCTCAGGAAACTTACAATCATGGTGGAAGGGGGAACAAACATATCCTTCTTCACGTGGTGGCAGGGAAGAGAAGAATGAGGGAAGGAGAAGAAAGCCCTTTATAAAACCATCAATATCCTGAGAACTCACTGTCATGAGAATAGCCCTCACGATTCAATTACCTCCCATTGGGTCCCTCCTAAGACATGTGGGCGTTATGGGAACTACAAGATGAGATTTGGGTGGGGACACATCCAAACCATATCACTGGTATAACTTTTCAAAGTCACAATCTAGGAGAAGAGACAGGAAGTAGCACTGTAATGTCGACAGGGAATGCAACTATGCTCACCTGGGGCTTGTTTGCCTTTTGATTAACCTCTTGCTTTCCCCCAGCTCTGCTCTATAATACAAGGGCTGAATCCCACAGCTTGTGCCTCTCAGGCTCTCACGTTTCCCGATTAGGTTTGTCCACTGGGAGGTACTGGTAGGGAGATTGGAAGATAGGAAAAAGGGAGAAGCTAAGGTATTTTTTTCTCTTGTCTTTGCCATGGCTGTGTATTTCCTGTGGTTCCAACTCCTACTGAATGCTGGCTCACTATAAGTTCAGCTATCAGTGGGCTATCCTAGCCTCTGGACTCTGGTAACATGACCTCCTCCCTTTGTTCTTCCAGCCTATGGGTATTAATGGCTTCCATCTCTAATGTCTCACTTGCCTCACAGTTCCCTATTGTCTTCTCAGTTCTCCCACCATCTGTGTAACTGATTCCCTACAATGACTATCCTGTTTTTAGATGCTCAGACCCTGACAGATAGAGCAACTAATTGGAAGACCCCCAAATTTAGCATGGGTGCATACTGGAAAGCATTTTTGATCAATGAAAGAAGAGACAAAAGTGATTGTAATTATAGAAGTTTATTTCAGACTGCTTAGCCAGGGGGAGGGGACAGACAATAGCTTACCCTTTGAAATCATAAACAAGTGCATCCACAATACTTTGCTTATGTCTTAGTCTATGTTGTCATGCATACTATTAGTTTATACATTTGATTCCCTTAGTAGGCAATGAGGGTAGGTACAGAGTTGTATTGAACTTTCATATACCAAGTACTAAGCTCAATGCCTAGCACTTAGCAGGTGCTCATAAATGTATGTAGAAAAAACGAAGGATCATGCAGGTCTTCAAGTCTTAAATCATTTTTAAGATTCAGTCTCTTTATATAAGTTCCTAGCCTGGGGTCCATAGAGAGATCTCAGGGAGCCCACAAACTAGGATGAGAAAAAATTATATCCTTTTTTTTTTTTTTTTTTGAGACAGAGTCTCACTGTGTCGCCCAGACTGGAGTGCAGTGGTGTGATCTCAGCTAACTGCAAGCTCCACCTCCTGGGTTCACGCCATTCTCCTGCCTCAGCCTCCCGAGTAGCTAGGACTACCTTGTGATCTGCCTGCCTTGGCCTCCCAAAGTGCTGGGATTACAGGCGTGAGCCACCGTGCCTTTTTTTTTTTTTTTTTTTTGGAAATGGAGTCTCACTCTGTTGCCCAGGCTGGATTGCAGTGGCTCGATCTCGCCTCACTGCAACCTCCGCCTCCTGGGTTCAAGCGGTTCTCCTGCCTCAGACTCCCAAGTAGCTGGGATTACAGGCTTACTCTACCACACCCAGTTAATTTTTGTGTTTTTAGTGGAGACCGGGTTTCACCGTGTTGGCTAGGCTGGTCTCAAACTCCTGACCTCAAGTGATCCACTCACCTTGGCCTCCCAAAGCACTGGGATTACAGGTGTGAGCCACCATGCCCAGCCAGGAAAAATTACATTTTTATTTCCCCTAACTTTTAAGGAGAAATTTAGCATTTTCTTCAGTTATGAATGCAGGACACTATCCCCAGTAGTTTTTGGAGTACCCATCACCAGTAGAATTCGCAGATACTTTTGTAGCCCATTTTGTTTGTTGCAACTATCTCGAAATGTATTGTTTATACCCACAAACTGTCATCATATCTTGCTATTCAATGTGTTAATAACATTATTGTATCACATGTTTGTTTTTTAAATCATTCTGATAACTGTATTTCAATATGATTGTTTCCTTTGTAATTTCTATTTTTTTTTTCATTTAAAAACATGAATCTGAGAAGAGGAGCATAAGCTTCATGAGACTACTAAAGAGGTCTATGGCTCAAAAAAGGTTGGAATGCCCTGCAAACTTTATAAATTGGACTCTGCTGTTAGATTCCCAATTCTGCTTCTTAACAAGTTGCATCTGCTTGGGCTAAGCACCAGTTCCTCATTTGTGAAGTGGGGTAACAATAGCAACTAACTGAGGAATGTTGCATGTCATTAAATGGCAAGTGTGTAGGTTCATACCTGGCACAATTAGTATTACCTATCTAGGCATATAAACTATAAGTCACACAAGAAAAAAAGTAGAGTGTTTGGCAAAGAATGGCTTGTCAAGCGAGGGTCTTAATTTGAAGACTGTGAAAGGAGGACTCATGCATAGGTTGACAAAATAGGCCAAGTCTGCTGGGCCACTGAAAACAATGGGGTTTAACATCCCTGATATTTGTCACTACATCTATACGGAACACATTAATGAAGCAATTAATTACAAAAAGGATTTTACTACTTTGTAAGAAAATATTCTTTAGGGGCCTTTTTAGGACTCTAAAAGTCAGGAGGCACTTAAAGCTTGCTGTTCTCCTGGTCTGGTCCTAACACACTGTGGATCAGTTGGGTCTGCCAGGTGCCCCCAGTTGGGAGTGACTTGCTGGAAACAAGCTGTAAGAACAAAACTTAAAGCAACCAAGTGATAAAAGGAAAACAACGAACAAATCCAAAAAGCTGAGTAATGAATCAGAAAAGCCTAAGAGACTTCCAGGCGGCGATTTCAGCACCAGGCTGCGTTGTTGCAGGGCATTTATACCTTTTCCAAAGGCTGAAAGTTCTGGAGGTGTAGCAGGTGCGTGGGAGGCAGAGATAGTTTATGTGACAACATGGCCAGGGTGAGGACAGGAACAGGATGTTTCTATGTTATCCACCATTTCACTGTGGGTTAAAAACACAGCCTAGCCCCTGTGATTAGGAGGAACATCTATCACAACTGACCCTTAACACAGACTTGAAATACACACGTCCGCTTACATGTGGATTTTCTTCAAGCAAAGTTACACCAAGTGTGCCTGCCTCTACTGCTTCCCCTTCCACCTCCTCTACCTCTTCCGCCTCTGCCGCCCCTGAAACAGCAAGACCAACCCTGCTCCTCCTCTTCCTCTTCCTCCTCTTCCTCTTCCTCCTCTTCCTCAGCCTCCTCAACATGAAGACAATGAGGATAAAGACTTTTACAATGATCCACTTCCACTCAAGGAACAAACACATGTTCTCCTCCTTATGATTTTCTTAATAATGTTTTCTCTAGCTTACTTTACTGTGAGAATAGAGTCTATCATAAATATAACATGCAAAATATGTGTTAATCAAGTGTATATATTATCAGTAAGGCTTCCCAGTCAACAGTAGGCTATTAGTAGTTAAGTTTGGGGGGGAGTTAAAAATTATATAAGGATTTTCAACCGTGCAGAGGGGCTGGCATACCTCACTCCTGCATTATTTGAGGGCCAGCCTTAATATTTTCTTCTTAAATGTTTATATGCTAGATAAGTTACACATTCCTCACAACAGTCTAAGAGGTAGGTATTATTACCCCCACCCTCTTCTTTAACAGGTGGGAAAACCAACACTTAGAGAATATGGTTAACCTATCTGAAGTCATGTAGATTACAAGAGATCCTGCAAGGATTCAAAAATTGCAAAATACAGAGAAGTTGAGGGAATTGTAGAGTGAATACCTACAATTCACACTGAAAGCCTGCCTGTCTCTTAGGTCTTTTATATCCATATCACCTGACCAGAAGTCACCAGATTTACTAGCAAAGGAATTTTGCCAGGAGAAAACAGAAATCTGAAAACATCTGTGATTCTAGACTAATGAACAGAGTTCTTAGCTTCAAAGTTAATCACCCTTAATGAAAAGTCCATCTCTCCTTTTTGGAGTTTCCTAAGCTTCCTTCAGTGTTTTTCAGGTTTCCTTTGGGCCAGCAAATTCAATCAGGATAATACATAATCTTGGCTGGTATTAGGGCTCTGTCCCTTTCAAAGTGCTGTGATAGGGGATGAAGTTCTCTTGTTGCTGCCATTGGTGATCCTTGGGAGTCTCCCTTCCCTCTCCCGCAGAGCTCAGTGAGAGGCAGCCTTAGGCAAAGTTCAGCTCAGTACATAGTCAACGTCTGGTGAAGCAGAGAGAGAGGGAGAGAGAGAGAGAAGCTGGGGACATCTCTGATCTATCCTACCCATCTCTGGGACCAAACATTTGTCAGATCCCATAAAATCATCAACCTTAAACCTGGAAGGGATCACAAAAATGATCCAGTTATACCCCATTTCACCTCATAAGAAACAGAGGCCTAACAAGGCTTCCAACAGCCATATAACTGGCTAATGGCAGAGCTCACAATCCATTGCTCTTCTCCCTGCACCACAATGTCATTCACAGCCATTCAGTGATGCATCATTACTTTAGAGGACACTTAATACTATCAGGTATGATTTGAGAGGCTGGAGTTAAATTGACTCCTTCTCTGCCCATGAGGGGCTTATAATCAAGTGAAAATGATAGGCCTATTTATTGAACAACTTCCGATGCCTCAAATACATTACTTACTCCACCCAACATTTCAAGTTGTGTTATTATATGTTCAGAGAGGTTAGTGTGTACAAAGGTGAATGTGCCCAAAGCATTCATTGGTAGGGCTGGGATTTGAGCCCCTGTCCATTTGACTCTAAATCCTAGGCTTATTCCACTGTGTAACTCTGCCTCCCTAATATTAACAAATGTGTGGGAGAAGCATATCTATGACCCCTCTACCATGCTGGCTCAGATATCTGTGTGTTTCTAGAAGATTAAGAAGTTATTATTCTGGTACCTTTCTTACAGGGAAAAGATGGGGTGAAGTAATGCAGAACATGGAAATGACTTTCTAAAAAGGATTTGATACAGCTGAGAGGAACATAAACAGCAGGTTAAAAGATGAAACAAATACATAAGTAATGGGGGAAATGAGGGCAAAGCAACAACAAAGGATAAAGAGGAAGCCAGGGATGAAGGAGGGACATAAAATGCCTACCATGGGGTCCAGGAAACCTGCTAGCAGGAGTCAAAGGACTGAGCTGCATTTTGATGAAATCGTTCTCGAAAATGCTAATCTATCTTCATACACAATCTGTCCATTAATACTAGAAAACAGAAGGAATAGAGAGACAGAATACAAAGCTGTTAGAGTTTCAGCCTCTCTATTCAATGGATTTTAGAGGACTCAACTTGATTCAAACTCCATGTTACACAGACTTTATTAGATACTGTCTTAAACCACAAAATAAACTTTACACTAGTATAGCAGAATATAACTTTGAAAGCAATATCTTTTGCTGGCAAGGTCCAGTTTTGAAAAGATACATGTGCAAGGCATATTTAACTATATGTTGAATACAGCAACATTTAGCTGGGGTTTGGAGGCAGAAGACTGAGGCTTAAATGCATTTGAGCCCTGTGGTCTAGTCAAGTTATTCTCCGTCTCCAGGTCAGTTTCCTAATTCACAGAATGAGGATGAGGTCTGCTTTATCAAACGTTTATGAGAGTTAACTGAAGTAATAGAGGGGAAGTGCCTGGCAATTTCATGTCATGGATGCTGCTGATGAGGTAAAAACTTGTGATCTTCCTCCTTTGCTATGAGCTTATTCTCAGTCCAGTTTTGTTTTGGTGTTGTCTCCTTACCAGAGAGGTTAGTGGTAATCATTGTTAGTGATAACAGACCAGCATCTGGAGATGATAGAGAAGACAGCGGATCCTGCTAATATCCTTTCACTTTTCCAAATAAACACTCTGTCACAGGGTGGGTCCCCCAGAGTTTAGTGTGCAGGGTGTTGATTAAGGACTGCCCTCAGGATCAACATCTGTGGAAGGTGTGGGCAGAAGAAGCTGAGCTGTCATGCAGGCCTCACAAAAGCCCCAGCCTATGGGGCACACTGGAGTGGAAATGGCCCTTCAGAAGTGTCCCAAGGTGGGCTGAGATGGCCCGGCCTTTTTACTCCATCAATCAGTCATAGCATGTAGGGGGTGACCTTGGTCAAGGGGGTTCTCCACAGCTGAGAAATCCCTGAGAGGGCATGTCCTTCATGAAGTGGGGGGTTGAGGGGGGTGAGCATCTATCTGGACAGCACCCCACTGCCTATGCTGCACATACTCATAGGTTCTCTTTCTTTGGTGGCCCTCCTGCCTTTCCAGACACAGAGAATGTCAACATTCCTTCTAATTCTTTTATTAGAGGTTCCTAGGGTAGATTGAGAGAGATCTGAATCAAAGGTACACAGTGGTTTCCGAGGGAGAGGGACCGCTTTATGTTCTCAGTTGAAGAGCAACTCTGACTTCTTCTGAATGAATTCATCAGGGGCGAAGGGCAGAATGCAGACAGGCGTCACACAGCCCCATCAAAAGAACCTGAACAAAGGCTGAGGGAGGCTGATTGGGGACATGTACAAAAAGCACAGCCTCTGAGAGATCTGAAGTCCATCAAGTTCTACAGGCATGACCATATCCCAGCCATATCCTTAAGATAATGAGGGCAAATAAGAGTGTAGCAGGTGCATGGTAGCTTAGGAGTTCAGAGTCCAGCTTTGAATATAGAAATTAAGTCCCTAAATGGCATAATGCAAATGACAGCACCTTCTTGTTGAAAGCTTTTTTAAAAAGGTGGAGGAGGGGGTGCTATGTTCTCTAAACGTTCTCTTAAGAAGGAAACTCAGAAAAGTTTAGCCTCTATAGATATTACTAATGAAATGTACCTATTTTCTTTGTCTTAAATCAAGTGAGGAGGCCAAGAATTGTCCAAATAACTATAGTCTTCCATGAAACTCATCTCCTTATATCAACAGAAAGAAGGCAATATAAATTTTCTGCAGGGTATTACACCCAATAAGAGAGAGAGCGTTGTGTTGTTGCAGAGAGACTACTAAATAATACTTCAGTGATTATAAAGAGGATGGATGTCTTTCTTCTAGTAAAACAGACAGGGTCATCAAATCTGCTTTGCCAAGTATTTATTTGAACCTCCATTTCAAGGCTGAGGGATCAATAATACACCAGAGGAAAGAAAAAGAATTAAACTACATTAAAATCACCTTATGAAATAAAATACCATGAAATAACTTATGCACACGCGGCTAGAGTCTTTTCTAGAACTTGTTAATTTTGGCTTCTGACAATCACCTCTGGCCAACAAATCTACCTATTATACTAGCTTGGCATCTGTACCTTTGTAGCTATTCGGAGAGGGCTGAAGAGAAAAACAGTGTAGTCCTGCTAACCAAATAAAATGGCACCTGTCAAAACATCAATTTGTGTGAAATGGCAAAAGAACATCTAATAGATAGAGTTGGCCAATGAACATCTAAATAATAGTGCTAAATAATAGTGCTTTTATCAGCAACGTCTGTGCTTGAGTTTACGTTTAAAGTACGCAATACAGGAACTCAGAAGTCATGCAGGTTGAGTTAGAGCTACCACCGATGTTTCATATTTGAGCTCCACCTCATGACAGGCTAATAGTGCATTTAAAGCATTGTTTATCCTGAACAGACAGAAAAGAGAGATGGAGACCCTGCTTTATAGACTACCTGTAATTATGGGTGTGCATTAAAAGCAAAGAAAAAAAGCCATGGATCCCATTTACAAGCACAACAGTTCAAAGCCTTTGAGAGTGAAAAGTGTGTGGCAGGGTGGGAGGGGATTTTCTTCCAAAAAGTTATCAAAGGCATTATTGTTGTGTTTCTATTCCCAAACTCATATGAGCTCCTCTGAAGAAAAAATACCTGGCCAGGTGCGGTGGCTCTTGCCTGTAATCTCAGCCCTTTGGGAGGCGAGGTGGGTGGATCACTCGAGGTCAGGAGTTTGAAACCAGCCTGGCCAACATGGTGAAACCCCGTCTCTATTAAAAATACAAAAATTAGCTGGGCATGGTGGCACATGCTTGTAATCCCAGCTACCTGGGAGGCTGAGGCGGGAGGATCACTTGAACCCAAGAGGGGGAGGTTGCAGTTAGCTGAGATTGTGCCACTGTACTTTAGCCTGGGTGACAGAGCAAGACTTCATCTCAAAAACAAAAATAAAAACAAAATCAAAGCATGATGTGGACAGACCCTTAGGAAAGTTAGTGACATCTGTGCAGGCTTGTGACTTCACTCAGCCAGAGAGAAAGACACTAAAGTACAGGAGAATATTAGACCAGTGCTGGAACAGTGTCTACCTCATGATATACTGGATCACACGGAAAGAAGATGCAGGGAATTAACACATCTTCCCTCTCAAAAGAAGGATGAGGGGTCATAGGAAGTGAAGCAAATCCTGGAAAATCTCACTAATTGCGATTTCCAGCTTTGTAGAGATGAGTGTTAGAGGCATGGGTGGGTTTCAGAAAACATCACATGGCCATTTACTTTTTTCTCCCGCTCTCTCAACTTAAAGCCCTTTGTAAATGCAATCTGTGGAATGGTTTCATCTCAGTTCTACCTCATTCTTTATGAGGTATTTCTCTTTGAGAAACTATATTAAGACAATCACTTTGTGATATTCAAGAGATTTTCCTGATAATGTCTTTGTATTGCTTTCCTTCATTTTCATTCTGTTATATCCACCTCAGTTTCCTTAAACTATTCTAAAGAAATTTTCCACTGTCAGGTTAGGGATTTAATAATGTGGTAAAATAATTGTAGAACCATTTGAATTACCAGTGAAAGAAAGAAGGTAGACAAGTCTCACACACACACACACACACACACACACACACACACACACACTGGTTCCCTGCCATATCCAAGCAGCAGTTTTCATCTGTTGAGCCCAAGTCTGCCAGGACTGTCAACACCCCAAATCCTTTCAACTGTGAGAATGCAGCAAAAAACTCCCTCACACATTTCCAAGGGAGGCTCCCAAACCCTTGTAGTATTGTGTGCCTTTCAGCTTCACTGCTGCGTGCACTCAAAACATGACAGCCTCTTTCTCCACAGAATACACACACGGGCAGTGAAAGATCTAAGAAGAACTTACAAGCAGGGGGAGGTTGAGCTACATTCAGAAATAAATTGCTTTTCAGAGAACCATTTTCAAGAAAGAATGACCACCATTTGCTGCTAAATAAACCCAAAGAACTTGAGAGGGACTGAAACAGGCTGGCTGGCTGGCTGTTTGAACCTGGTATTTCTTTAGAGCTGGGCCTTTCTTTTTTAGAACTGTGATTTCATGCTTCAGTTTTTGGTGAAAGGCAAAGGTGTAGGAGAGGTGCATAGTAAAACAGCCTGCCAGAAGCATAGCACTGAGGTGATGCTTCCAAGGGGATGACACACTCCTGGTTTCAGACCTCTGGATCCACGGGATAGTTTCTTTTTTCTCTGAAACAAGCCTACCATAAAGACTTTTCTATCTACATCTACCTCTACAGTTGTAGACAGACATGTGGATATTACAGCAGGAAGTTCTCTTAAATACCAACTATTCCAGTGTTTAGCCATGGAAGCATTTCTTAAATTGGTGGAGTATCGCTAGAAACGCAGATAAAACTGTTCTGGTTGACATAAGGGAAGGGCTGGCCACCCCACATCCCCACAGAGCCTTCACAATAGCTCTATGGAACCTTAGGTAGACTTATTTTGAAAACTCGAAAGAGTGTCAAACTGCTGCGTTTCGGGCCATAGCACTGGCTCACAGAGGCATCTTTGATTTGGTTCTCCCAATGTTTTAAATGTTGTTGTATTAGTTTCCATACTCAGAATCAGTAGATTTTTGCATAAAGACAAGGATGCCAAGCTCCTGGCAGAAAATCTGAAGATAAAGAGTAAACGTGCCTGCATTGCCACTTGGCCATGGTGTTTTGGGTCGAGTTGCTGCTTGCTACTGCTTCCACCAGGTCTGGATACTATGAGGTCACAGGCCCCCCCATTTTGGATTTGCAGCCTCCTCTGAGCTCTGATCTAGACTCTCTCCTTTTACAGATGAGGCAACAATAATGACCTGGCTGGGTAGTGGCGAAGGCAGGACCAGAATCGGTTTCCTAAGTTCAGGTTTGGAGTTGCCTTTTCTATCATGCATCAGCATTTCTTAAACTGGGGGCACGTAGATGTGGTCTTCATGATCAACAGGAATATTTTTTCCTTAAAAATATGTCTGTACTTGACTCACATTTGAGAAATCCCATGCTACACCCAGCTACCAGTGGAACGCCCAAACTTTCCCAACCATATATTCAGTTGTTTCTGCTTTGTTATCTGTCTTGGAATAGCGGGACTCCTTGTGGCACAGCTTATTATTGTCCAAATTTGTATATGCTGCTAACCAGATATTTCCCCTGAAACTTAATAGTTAGACAAAGAAAAGGCGTTTGTTGTTGTTGTTGTTGTTTGTTGTTGTTGTTGTTGTTTGTTTGTTTTGAGACAGAGTTTCGCTCTGTAGCCCAAGCTGGAGTGCAGTGGTGCAGTCTGGGCTCACTACAACCTCTGCCTCCTGGGTTCAAGTGATTCTCCCTCCTCAGCCTCCCAAGTGGCTAGGACTACAGGCATGCCACTCAGCTAATTTTTTTGTAGAGATGGGGTTTCACCGTGTTGGCCAGGCTGGTCTCGAACTCCTGACCTTAAGTGATCTGCCCACCTCAGCTTCCCTAAGTGCTAGGATTACAGGTGTGAGCCACTCTGCCCAGCCAGAAAAGACATTTTAAAGCAGTAAATAGTTCTGATTCCTCCAAGGTAACCTCACAAAGGGATCCACAGTTAAAGATACAGAAAGGAAGTGTCACAGGAGAGAGCCCATGGCAACAGCACTGCCTTCCACCCCGGAGAGGCCAGGGCAGGAGCAGCTGCAGCCTCAGCTTCTAACAGTGATTTGAGTCTGCTATACTGGGAAGTAGCACAGGACAGTTGGTAAGTGAGTAGGCTCAGCTGCCAGATGGCCTGGGTTCAAATCCCAGGTCCACCATTTACTGCTGGCATTATGTTTAAGCAAGATATTTAGGTTCTCTGTGCTTCAGCATAGTCATCTGTCACGGGAATAATATTTACCTTGTGAGAATTCAATGAGATAAGCCACATAGAGCTCAGTGCTTAGCACATAATGAATGATGCTATTATTAGCACAGCAGGTTTACAGTTTATAAACCACACTGACATCATTTCCTCCCATTTTTTCCACGTAACAAATCTATGAGATAAGTAGGATGGATGGGATCCTGTTTTAACAAAGACTCTTAAGAGGTTGAGTCATCCACAATCGGGTAACAAATACTCAAATCCAGGCTTTCTGCCTCAAGATCCTAGGTTGCTTCTACTATCCACAATGCCTGTGGGACCCTCTAAGGAATAAGAATGATTTTCCACGACTATTCTGAGGCTTAGCTATCAACATGTGTTCAGATATAGTGGGAGCAAATCACTTAAGAGTTAGGGCTTTGAAGGCAAGCAGCAGAGGTGGGTGGAAAACCAGAGAGGGTTTATATAGATAAATGAAAAACTGCAGCACACCAAGGAAATTTCTCATTTGAAATTTTGAAAACCCTGGAAGGGGATGGTGCTCAAATTACCTGCAGTTTTCAGGCAGCAGCAGGAGATTCCACGTGGTGCTAACGGGGCCTTCAAGGGCACTCTGGTCAATGTGAGTGGTTGGTCTGCTGTTCTCATCGGAGGTGGATAGAGTGCAGTATGGGGACCGGGCAGGAGACTAGGATGGGAGACAGGCAAGAGAAAGGTCCTAGCCAGGGAGCATGAGTGATTCTGCACATTGCTGGTGAGAAAGTCTACAGGAGGCAGCAGTCCCATTTCCCATGCAAAGGAAACCGGTCAGATTACAGGATTTTCACTGGGTGCTTTTTATGGTGTTTCCTAAATTATTGCTTTGGATTCCAGAAATTTTGTATTAGGACTTGGCACTGCAGCAAGCTTGTTGGAAATCTTGAGTAGTCTGTTTAGACTACTGCTTGGTCCTAGAGGCAGTAATAGGAAATTGGCTCTAGCCTGGACAGGTACATTTTCAGCTTTATAAGAATCCAAATGGGCCCACGATTTTATTTCCTTTAAGGCCAATGTGGAAGAAACGCGGGTCTCTTTACCATCCTATGGTACCGTGGGCACTTTCTTCTCCTCTGGCACTCCTAGACTCCCATCTCCCCTGCCCCCCTGCCTCCTCCTCCCTCTCCCCCTCCCCCTAGGTCTTGCTGAAGTGGGCCAGGCTGAGGCGAAAGCTGTGCTAAATATCTTCCGAAATAATTTAATGGGTTTCATTTCCTGCAGCCTCGTTCTATCCTCTGAGGGAGACATTTTCCATCTAGCAGGCCATAGTAGGAATGTTGAAAAGAAGAATATAGTGTGGAGTGGGAAAAATAATTTTTGTGTCTTGGTACCTGAGAAGATATTCTGCGAGCTCCCTTCCCAAGACGCAGGGGCCCTGGGTGCAGCTCATCAACATATTGCATTCTTTCCCCATAGGGTTGCCAGAGAAACTACAGAAAGCCCAGTTAAATGTGAATTTCAGGGAAGAGAAAACCAATTTTTTAATATAAGCATGTCCCAAATACTGCGTGGAACATATTGTTAATAACACTATAAAAAGATTGTTGCATATCTGAAATTCAAATTCGACCATGTGTCTTGTGTTATTTTCTGCTAAATTGGGCTACCCTATTTCCCTAGGAAAGTATCTACATAAGCCTAGTGAATGGTAAAGAAAAGAAGGCAGGTAATTTGAAGGTCTTCTGAAAACTGAAGAACATAATAAAAAGATTAAAGGTAATATTTTCAAAAAAAAGAACAAAACAGTGCATAATACTAACCATTTCAAACAATAAATTAATTTTCATTTTGCATATTCTGTTCACATTTCTGTCCCTGAACATTTCTATTTTTTACAAACGTAATGCTGCATAATTTATATTTCACTTCATTTTTTTAAACATTGTCTCAAGTACTTCTTATAATTTTATACTATTTTATAATTATTTTTAAGGGCAATATACAGTTCCATAGAATTGAATATAGATACCCATATTTAAAAAAAATGTTAAAGGATTTCCATACTGTTAGGCATTAAATAGTTCTGAATGTTTGAGTTTGGGGGATTATTAAAATTAATAAGGTCTCTGTATTTCTCTTAAAAATAATGTTATGCCTTTCCTGTCTTTAAGAAAAAGTGAGTATTTAAAAATGTGGGGGGACACAAAAGCGGTGTTTGATTTGACAGAGAGTCTCTCCTTGATCAAACTTAGTCAGGCTTCTCTGCTTGCGCTTCCCAGCCAGTCTCTGACTTTTGCATTTCTGTGTCCATCTTTGTATTGTTCAATTTTAATTAGAATCCTGTCGAATCAGTTTAGCCAGCGTCCTCCATCCTTGATATCTGACCAATTTCTTCACTCCCCACATCCCCCAGGTAATGTGTGATCACCCTGGTCTGCCTTTGGCAAGAATCCTATTAGGTCAATTTAGCAAAGACTTACCCTACCCTCTCAGTAATTCTCGAACCATCTACCTCCCGCACTGCTCCTTGGCTATAAATCTCTCCTTTTCCTTGTTATATTTGGAGTTAAGCCTAGTCTCTCTCATCCACCGAAAAGCCCCATTATCACAGTCCTCCTTAATAAAGTCTCCCTTATTGCTTTAACAAGTGGTGTGAATAATTTTATCTTTAACGGTTATGGTGCCGCAACTTGGATAGGACCAGATTCATTATTGGACCCCTCCAGACCAAAGGTGGGATGTTAAGTACCCACCTTTGATGCCTGTATCTTCACTCCTGACTGATTGATCAGGGATTCACTGGTGAGTCAGAGTCCTGAACCACTGCTCAGGACAAATGAAGCACAGTAAGGGCAAATTTTGATTCTTATGAGTCTGAGTATACTCTAACAGATGCGTTAGAAGCCCAGATGAACAGAAGTTGGGGCCAAGTGCAGTGGCTCACGCCTGTAATCCCAGTACTTTGGGAGGCCGAGGCGGGCAGATCACTTGAGGCCAGGAGTTCGAGACCAGCCTGGCCAACATGGTGAAACCCCATCTCTACTAAAAATATAAAAATTAGCCAGGTGGGGTGGCGCATGCCTGTAATCCCAGCTACCTGGGAGGCTGAAGCAGGAGAATGGCTTGAACCTGGGAGGCAGAGGTTGCAGTGAGCTGAGATCGTGTCACTGCACTCCAGCCTGGGTGAAAAAGCGAGACTCTGTCTCAAAAACAACAACAACGAAAACCCAGAGGTTGGTAAGAGGCCTAGGCAAGTAGAAGCTGGGTTAGGGACCCAGGCTTCTTTGTTTGAAAGGTGCCTGCTGGGCTGGATATTTTTCTTCCTGACTCCGTCTTTAGTGAGGATAACTCCCCAACTCCCTAGGCTGGAAGTCTCTTTTCCCATTCTTTCTCTCAAGTGGGGTCTGACTTCCAAACAGTGCACTGGAAAATGTTTCCTGGCTCTGTGAGGCCTGCTTTGTTTGATCCTCTTTCTTCCATAGGAACTTCGCAGTCGGCTGAAGCCACCTTCCCTAACCCCTGCTGACTAGATGCTTTGCTAACTTTGTCCACCTCCTTCTTGTTGGCACAGTTTTACTAAAGATAATGTGGAACTTCATTGGCTTCTTTGGGAAACTTAAGATCACCCCCAACTGGCTCCTCTAAGACCACTGTTTTCCCATTGCTTTTGCTCCTTCCCTCCCTTTACTACCTTTGATCTCCCTTCTGTCCTCTTGTAGGGGAGCACTTTGATACGCCCCTTCAAGTCCCTGCTGCTTCTGCCTTCTACCACCCTGCCAGGCCTTTCCTTTCCCACTGTAGCCTTTCAACTACCTTCAACCACTTGAGCTTTAGGCCCCTTGCCTCCAGTGGGGGCTCTTAAAGGATGCAGGGATTCCCAAACAGCAACCACCTATGGCTGAAAAGAAAAAAAAAGAAAAAGAAAAAGAAAAGGCTAATTGGAAATAGACTAGACATTTTATCTGCTCAGCCAGGCTTTCAAGACGTCCAGACAGTTGACTTGATGTCCCCTCACCCTCTTACCTAAAATGTAGTCCATAGCTTCCATAAGGTTACACACCAGGGCAAATGAAAATCTAAAGTCTCCTATAGAAATATGGGTAAAAAACATTAGCTCTCATATTAAAGGTGAATATTTGCATGTATGCCTATGTATGTATGTATGTTTTGTATACATGATATTTTCTTACCTCTGGATGGTATTATGAAATTAATTTATAAAATTCCTTAAAGGAGTTTTATTCAAATTGATTAGAAATAAATGGGTGCTTATATAAATTAAACATTCCTAAAACTCCCAGAAATATAGGAACTAACTCAAAGGTGTTTCAGGTTCACATGACACGGGTACATCTTTGGTAAGTAAGATTAGTTTAAGACTATTATTGGCTTAATAAAAATAGTTGTGTGTTCTTAGTTGTTAGCATTAAACATAATATGAGCATACTTTTTATTCTACTTGGGATTACTAGCCAAATAAAGTTAAAAATAGTTAATAGGGAAATAACTTGAGATGATATATTAGTTTAATGCTATAATATGTTTGTCTGAAAATAGTTTCCAAACTCTTTTTGGTAACTTGAAACCTTAGACTTACGCTAAATTAAGTAATACATATTTATTAAATATTAATCATTTCTAAGTAAGATAAATTACTCAAGTATTAATTACTAAGCACAGGTTAATTTTATATATTTTTGGCTTCTTATTTTTATATGGTATAAAGAAACTGAAAATATTTGGATCTGTTAATAAAAATAAAAAGTTGTGCTATAAGAAGTGTGAGATGCAGGCGGGCATGGTGGCTCACGCCTGTATTCCTAGCACTTTGGGAGGTTGATGTGGGCAGATTGCTTGAGCCCAGGAGTTTGAGACCAGCCTGGGCAACAAGGCAAAACCCCATATCTACAAAAAATGCAAAAATTAGCAAAATATGGTGGCACACACTTGTATTCCCAGCCACTAGGGAGGCTGAGGTGGGAGGATTGCTTGAGCCTGGGATGTTGAGGCTGCATTGAGCCCTGATCCTGCCACTTCACTCCAGCCTAGGCCATAGAGAGTAAGGCTCTGTCTCAAAAAAAAAACAAAAAACAAAAAACAAAAGACACGTGAGACGGCATGTTCATAAAATTTGCTAGTGTGCTACAGAATGCTTATTTATGACAGATAACTCATAATTGTCTACCCCTTACTAACCCTTAGTTTTCTCTGTAATAGGAGGTTACTAATGATTAAAATTACAATCAATATATGTCAATAAAACTGTTGAAAATAGTAATGGAACAATTCTGTATGAAAAGTGTACAAGGATATAGGATGTGTTTTTGATTTGTATTTTCATGGCAATATAATTATTTGCCCCAGTTCGATAAGAATCTAGTCTTCTTGTAACATGACACTATTGTGAACATCGCTTATATATTACCAAGGCTTTGACTGACATAGCATATTTTTTTTTTTTTTTTTTTGAGATGGAGTCTCGCTCTGTCACCCAGGCTGGAGTGCAGTGGCCGGATCTCAGCTCACTGCAAGCTCCGCCTCCCGGGTTCACGCCATTCTCCTGCCTCAGCCTCCCGAGTAGCTGGGACTACAGGCGCCCGCCACCTCGCCCGGCTA